>NW_026731697.1:882500-1075000 GCF_028476545.2 Physella acuta
TATTTTATTAATCACTAAATCAATTGTTTATTCTACAGCTGGAGAAATTTATAATGGCCTATCCAGAACTTTCCTTACAGAAGGGAAGAAAACCAAGCCCCCCCCTTACATACATTTCCCAAAATATATTGCTTACTCTTGAAGCTCCACCAGATCAAGGTTGATGGTAACAAGACTTAGAATGTTTTGGAGTTTAAAAGACTATTCCATCACAGCAGTTATCAATCTGATTAGGTTTGCAAAGAAACCAAAGCATATGGCGTCAACTGCTGCATCACTTGTGGGGACAAACTATTAGACTACATTACAACTGCACTTAATTTAGATTCAGTTTCTCCTGCACTAGATAAGTGTAGCATTTATAGAAATAACATTTTGACTCATGTGATTTTTGAAAATAATGAACACATTCTTTCTGTTAATGTTACCAACACAAAAATTTAAATTTTGAATTGTATGTTTTTTTTGGTATGAAAATAAAAACGACCAAAACGCACTCTTGTAATTTTCAATAATTTTTTTTTACCTTAGAAAGAACCATTTTAGATGGCTGAAAAATTGGGCATATATATTACAAACTTTCCAGCAACTTTACAGATTTCTACACTTCTAGGTTATTTATTCTAGAAAATATTGGTTCTCAAAAATGGCACTTTTTGAAAATCAGTTATTTTACCAAATTTATTTCATAGTTTTGTTAGTTGTTTATAATAAATACTAAATATTTATGTAAATATAAATGTAACCCAAATCAACTGCATGTCAAACAAATGACTAAAAAGTGGAATATAAATTTCACATAATAAAATTTTTGAGAAAAAAGTTTGTTATACTCAAATCACAAATGGGAAAATGCATTAAAAATAAAAAATTTGATTTGACCTTACTAAAGCTATATACTGATATAAGGAAAAAAAAATATATTCATAACATAGAAATGTATTCAATTTTCATATTCTATCATTTTTTATTTGTGATTTGTCAATATAATATAAAGCCTTCTTCCTTAATTTTTTTGTGTTAGATTTATTTACTATTATTTTTATTGATAGAAATATGGTACTGAGGCAAGTTTAATAGGGTTTTGCCTTTGAAAATGGTGCCCTTACCTGTGAGAATACTTATATAAATATTTTAGAAAAATATTGACTTAATTTTAATTATTCAGCAGCACTACAAATGAATCGGAAAAATTGCAAAAAAAATAAAATAAACAGGGATAGAACTTACAAATGTAGCAAGTTTCTCACTAAAATCAATGAAAGAAATAATAATGACAAACAGAAAACTTTTATAGGTGAAATATAAATAGAAGTCAAATTTTCAGCTTAGTTTTATTGAATGGATGAGTTTAATGGCAGGATACAACTTGTCCAACAATTAGAAACCTGTCATTCATGTTTCTCTCATCTTCACAACCAAATGTCACAATACACAATTCAATACAGGGCGTGTGGAACATGCTATACATTTGTATGACAATCGTGCATGGCTAAAAAGTCTAATGCACTCGGTTTTGTTATACTACAAGATTAAACTACTTTAACTGATGTGTAGCGAGCAATTGAAATTTTATCACTTGATTACATATCTTACACAAAAAATTATTGTTAATGCAGGCATACATGTAGCAAAAATCAACTTTTTGATTGGCTGAAAAATTGTTTCTTCTGAGCTTTTTAATTTACATAAAAGTTATTTTGCCCTTATCATAATCAACTAACATCTGCTTTATAAAAGTTATCTTTTTGTATTAGACCAACATAAATCACTTTTTCTATTTACATATGTATATACACATTTTTTTAGTTTTTAAAACAATATAAAGATTACAATAATTTGTATCATATTACACAAAGTTTCATCTCAAACTTCATTTAAAAGCGAACATTTTTTTCACAAAATCTTTCAGTATCAATTGAGTGCTCATTCTTTCTTCTTACAGGAATAAAAATGGACAAAATAAGATAGCAAATACGTTTTTTTACAAAATAAATGAAAGACCATATAAGCATAAATGGATAAGTCTTGTGATAGTGTTTCAACTTAAAATGTTTTTGCAGGAAATAAAATATCAAAACAAATGTTTTTCCAACAATTTAACTTCAAACATAAGCCAAATTTTATTTTTAAAAATTCTTGAAATCTATTCAGAAAATAGCATTACATTTAGTCTGATGTAAAAAAATAACCTATATGCACACAAAAAATAATAAACTAATGACTTGATTACTTTATTATTTAAGTCTTGGACGCCTTGGTTACATGGCATTTACACAAACCTTAATCAGATTTGATTTTTTTTTTTACATTCCTAAACATCCATAGCTTAAGAAATAAATTTATCACAAAATAAATCACAGACTAATCATGCTATAGGGAAAAACCTAAATTATAATAATGTGGAGTCATTTCTTTCCTTAAACTTAATGCAAAAACTGAGAAAAATAAAATAAATAAAAAGATGTTCTTTAAATGCAACAAATGACAACCAGCAACTAAATCCACAATCTGTTGCTTAAAATATAAAGTACACAACATATATAGCCCTCAAAGTACAAACAAAAAATTAATTTAAAACTACTTGTGCGCTCAGGATATGATGATTTTCCTTAATGTTATCTTCACATTTAGAAAAAACAGCATCAGGAAACACCCATAAACTTGAAGTAACTGACACAAATTCCAGTGGACCATTTGGCTTCAAAGGATAAAAATGTTCTAAAGATTGATAAAAATGTCATTATTTACAGGTAATTGTAAAACATGAATTCTGTTTATTTATCCTCATGGCACTAATAGCTCTTTATTAACTAAAGAAAAGCTACACTATGTGGCTGTAGATTAAAAAAAACAGTTCTAAAAATAGTATTACAAGTGATGTGATCAGGCATACTCTATCTCACTTCCTCATCAATCAACAGACATGAGTTTCAGGCCTTGTTACAACACAAGTCTTTAAATAGATGACATGGGAATATATGCTACACAATGTCATAACAGCAATGATAAAATAGATGATCTCTTTGATCCTGGTTAACATTTAACAATAAATAGGGTGATACAGATTGCATGCCAGACTAGCATCAGTGTCTACAAGAGTTGTCTTTAGGCTAATTAAAGAAACCTGTGATTATGCTCATCTTGTTGTGGTAATTCATTAAATCAGGGTGAGCCAATAGGATTTCAACAATTAAAAAAAAGAACAATGTGAGACTGAGACATTTGTTCAGTATTCTAAGGCAAACTTTAAACAAACGTGTCTGTTACATATTATCAGATTTTAAACAAACATATTTGTTACACGATAAAATATTAATCAAACATATTTGTGACATGATCAAATTTTAAACAAACATATTTGTTACATGATCACCTCCATTTTTTTTTAATGAAGATGAAACAAAACCCACAACCACTTTCCTCCCAAATGTATTTATTTAGTTCATTGATGATTCACAAAACTGATTCATTTTTATGAAACAGCTTTATCAAGAATTGAAGAAAATCTAATAATAAAAATGCAATTGAATTTGTAATAGAATGCATATTCAACAAACATGATATTTATAAAAAAACTATCTGTAGTTAAACAATGGAAGATTACTAGTCCTATGTGTCAACATGCAAATTGCAGGTACATGTCAAATACGAGCACTTCACACTCAATCAGTTCAAGGACTTTGGATTTTCTGAGCTCTAAACTGTTACAAACTTTGAAAGCATGTTAACAAATTAAATGCTGAATTATCAAGTCATGAAATACCAGACAACTCCATGCAGACTTTATCTTTGAAAAATATTGGATTTGATAGTACCTTCTTTACATGAAGACGGTTATGACAGCATAGATTATCATACTACTGATATAAGGTGTTGCATGAATAAGGAAAGTCTAGAACCTGAGATCAACTTGTCTGATATGTTGTGAGCAGAGCAGCATCGACTGGTTCCATACAGCTAGGGCAGGTGAAAGATCGCATTAGCCAGTCATCAATACAATCTCTGTGATACGTATGCATACAGGGAAGGAATCGAAGCTGTTCCCCAAACAGAAATTCATTCATACAGATAACACACCTGCAATGTGGAAATAAAATGTTTAATATAATGTGTATTTCAACAACGAGGGCAATCATTTAAAAATTAACTTTTTGGGTACCTGTTGTAAATGGTATTGTAGTGTACTGAATGGGTATGAGAGTATGTGTGTAGTGGAATGCATTATATTAATAAAATATGTTGAATGTGACAAGGCAGGTAAGGATGTGACATGTAAGAGTAGGATTTGGTTGTTAGGTAAAGGAGTGGAAATCAGTCTTAGTCTTGTAGTGTGAGTGTGTGGATGTCTTTGTCTGTCGTTGATGTAGTTGTGTCCATTGTATGCAATTAAACTGTGAAAGGAATCAACGCCGTTCTGTTAAATTGATTTCTATGGAATGATATTGGATCGCTGTACATTGTCCTTCGATCCTGTATCTTGTATTCATAACAGTACCTTATATGTGGGCCTATCTTAATGCAAATTATAAAACAACTTACTCTTTTGCTTTTTTATTTGTTCCGTCATATTTCCCTGTTGGTAGGTGGTTTATCAGCCCTAAGCGCTGTGCTATTTTGATCTGCTCTTCTTCTGTAAGCTGATTCGCTAGTCGACTTACACCAGGTGATGGGTGATAGATTGGCATTCTATGATGCTGCTCAGGCTAAAAACAAATGTGAAAGCAAAAGATTGAAAATTTAGAAAATGTACACCTGGTATTCTGATAGGCTATCTTGCTACTTTACTGTTGAGTTTTAAAATTTTGAGACAACAAAACCAGTGACATGATGAACCAGCAGGTTAGAATTCAGACTGATGATGTGTTAAATTTAGTGCTCATAGAACACTATCCCAGTTTTGAAATTGTTAGAGTTGACAACAGAAAGTGATCATTTCTCTTTTTGATACACCAGCCTCAGTATACTTTTAACATTACCAAATGCCAACAGGGCTTAGCAAAGCGCTGTTGCTAGTGTGGCTACCCTAACAGTGATAAAAATAAAAAACCTGATGATACTACATATCCCAGATGTTTTAAAATGAACAGAGTTTGCAACATATTGATTATATCTAAGCTTTATGCATACTATGATACTTGTTCAGCTCCTATTTGCCAAAAATCTTAATAAACAAGTATTTTTTTTAAACAAGCAAGTTATTATTAATAATTCAAAAAAATGTAGGCCTAGATTGAAACAAATTTTTTTAAAAGGAACTTCCATTTAAAATATACAAACAATAAGCATTGATTGCCTTACTCTAGAACTTAAGAACTACATTTCACTAGAATACTAGATGCTAAATCTATATTCCAATCTGATGATCATGATTATAATCATGTTTAAAATACTTAAAAAATCACTCCCCAGAGTAACAGATCTATCAATCATTATGGATCAATCAATGATCATCTACCAGGAAATTAAATAAAATAAGCTACACTACTAGATCTACTACTGACTAATTAACTTAAGCTCTAAAATAAACTAGTTGGCCTATTTTAGATAGATCTAAATCTAGATCTGGGCTATATAATTTAGTAGTGTAGGAGTGTAGGTCTATTTTATTTGGCATTTGGTCCAAGTCCAAGTAAGTAATTAATAAGATTTTAAACATTAGGCCTAACAATAGGATAGATTATGTTAACTACTGTAAACGTAAACTAAGACATAAACTTTAATTTTACGATAAAGAAAGACAGGATTAAGGGCCTAAAAATAGCCCCCTTACTGGCCCTTTTAGTAGCCAATAAATATTTAAAATAAAGAAATGAAAACAAACAAAGTTACAAGTGAAATATCTTTCTCAGTCTACCTGTGCCCTGTATGGTGGTGGTGGCTCAATAAATTGAGCTGGTTCGAGGGCCGAATCGTGACTATCGTTACCTCTAAGTAACGAAATGTCATCATTATTTGTTGATTTAAAGCAGTTTCCCATTTTCAATCTGTGTATCCTTTGTTCTCTACAATAACGAACTAATGGCCTTGGTTTATGTCAGACAATGACGTCATACTGTTCTCCAGCTGGGACAACCAAAACACAGACCCAATCACACACTGTTTAATGTATCAATGCACTGAATGATTCAACAAGATTAAATAGTAAATTGCAATGCATTTTTGAAATATTGCGTTTTAATTTATGAAATACTTAAAAAATAATAAAGTTATGTTCACTTAATTATCTGGTTATAAGATTATAAGTCCATGAACTATTTTTAGAATTTTTAAGTAATATTCTTTTTTTAATAAATTCACAGCAGCCCAGTTTAATAGTTTCGCAAACGTTCTTTGAAATATATTACTGTGAAAAAAAAGTGCGTATCTAGATCTAGATTATTTCGCAATCATTTTTAAAGAAGCTCATTGTTTTAAAAAGTAAAAATAAACATTATAATTTTAAGATAGATATTCTTACCAATCTTAGCGGTTATGTTTTTTAGAAAGAGTTTCGTTTCCTGGCTGTTTAGTTTCGAAATTACTCAGAATAGTTAAAAATCACATTGGCGTCATCTGCTTAGCTAAAAGTTAACTATATAAAATCATCTATTCGGGGGCGGGGGGGGGGGGGGGGGGGGGGGGTTCCGCCTCCCAGAAGAAAGTCTAACGAAATGGAATTTATATAGAAAATATATACTTTTATTAGTGTTCCGCCCCCCCCCCCCCAGAAAATATCAAGTGCGCCCCCCCCCCCCACGGAGAAAAAAGTCTGGAAGAAACACTGAGAATCATAGATCTAGATCTTTAATATTCAATATAAGAGTCAAAACTAAAAAAAAAAGACTATCGCAAATGTGTTAATCAATTTAAAAAACATCCGATTTTTCCCTATCATAAAAAAATAACCCACCATTACTAATATTTTTATAATATAGACACGTAAAGCCTATATATATATATATATTATATATATATATATATATATATATATATATATATATATATATATATATATATATATATATATAGGCCTATATATAGGCCTATTTATATATATTATATATGTTGTTGCGAGAGATGGATCTATATTTCTATAGGTATAATAATAGAGATTCGCCCTAGCGGTGTAAAGAACGCCTTTTTGTTAGCTCGAAATTAGAAACAACGGGTATTTATTGTTAGCATTAGAGTTAATTACAGATGCAAGGGTCTTCAGTAAAAGCTCATTTGTCACGGGGCATCTATTAGAAAGTGTGACGTCACACTTTTGCATTTTAAAAAGTGATTTTTTAAGCAGAAAATTAGAGCAAATAATTAAGAATTTGCTTTATTAAATATTATATGAAGAGATGCCTGGAAGAATCTCTGCCCGTGGTTCGATCGAACCCAGGTTAAGAAAGTGAACGGGGAAAACGTCACAAGAAAAAAACCACTTTCAATTATAATAAATAATATGAAATTGTATAAAATATAGGCCATAAAATCCGTTAGTACTGTTCTAGCAGTGGCAAATGTGACGTTTCTCTTCCGTATCTATGCTGTGACAATGATATCGGTAAATAGTCGGACCTAAACAAAGTAACTTATTATTACTATTAGTATTAGTACTGTACAGTGTGTTTACACTATTAGAGAATTTGATATCTTAATAATACTTAATATTCTTGATAGTTGACTCAGAATCTATGGATCTAAATCTGTGATCTGTCTACTTCCTCGTCCTAGATCTAAAGCTTTCAGTCTACACATAAAGTTACTAAAGTAAGACGGCTTCATTCGCCAGTTAGAATAGTCATAGTGACGTAGTGTCAGTCACTGTCAGTGTTACTTACTGTTAAGTCTAAGTGTAGTTTTTTAGTGTAGCACTAACCAAAGTAATAAGTAATAATAGTATAATTATAGTATAATAATAGTAATAAATAAGTAAATATTATTTAATTAGGCCTAATAAGTTATTAGGCCTAATTAAATAATATTTACTTATTTATTACTATTATTATACTATAATTATACTATTATTACTTATTACTTTGGTTAGTGCTACACTAAAAAACTACACTTAGACTTAACAGTAAGTAACACTGACCAGTGGCGTAGCGAGGTCGGGTGTCACCCGGTGCGGCACTTAATGGTGTCACCCCCCCAGAGGCATAGAGACCCTTCCCAGGGACAAACTTTCAAATTTTCGATTTGCACCCCCCCCCCCCTCAAACTTTCGATTTGCACCCCCCCCCTCAAGTTTTCGATTTGCACCCCCCCCTCAAACTTCCGATTTGCACCCCCCCCCCCCTCGAGTTTTTCTCTATATATTTTGCTATTTTTTGCCTTGGTGTCACCCCCCTAAATGGTGTCACCTGGTGCGTTCCGCACCCCCCCGCCCCCCCCACGCTACGCCCCTGACGCTGACAGTGACTGTAATAAGTAATTAAGTAATAGTAATATGTTAACTGTTAATGTAATGTATTGTTTATAGGGCCTATTGTTATTTCTATTCAATTAAAATTCAATTAATTGTATTATTATGATATGATTATGTCAAAGTTAGTAATTGAGTATGAGTTACTTAGAGTAAGAATGATTAGAATAATAATGAATAATAACAGAATAGAATTATAGATCAATAAATTCAATAGATTCTACTTCTACTTCTACTTGATATTTTTTAATTTTAATTTTTTACTTTTTAGGCCTACATTGATTATTAATACAATAAGTTGATAAGTAAGAGCAGAAGACTGTAAAAACTAAAAACTAAAACAAATGTGACACACAGAACACAAAGCATGGGATGGAGTGGTCTAGCGGTAGAGAGCTGGACTGCTAACCCGTTAGTCTCAAATCCGGGTTCAAGTGAGTAGACCGTCCCTGAGTCCACCCAACTCTGATGGGTACCTAACTCACGTTAGGGAAAATAAAGGCGGCTGGGCATATTGCTGACCACACTATCTCTTCATATGCCGAGGTCACAGAAACAAGTGAACTCTACTTCACTTGCCCCATAGGCCGTTAGGTTTGAAAGGGAAAATTTACTTAACTTAGAACACAAAGCTAATTCACATTCACAAAAACACAATACATAACACAACTGTACAAAACATAACAACACAACAGAAAATAAAAAACGTCAGATCCAATTTTTTTAATTCTTTGTAAGTAAATTAAATTTTTGTTCAACTGAATTAAAAGAAATGTTATATTAAACAGACTTAAGGACAGCAGTTGGGGAAATAATGATTATATATTATATAGTATATTTTAAAAAAATACAAAGGGCCTCCACTTTTTAAATTAGGCCTTGGTCTATATCTTTTAAATTCTATTAACTAGTTGTTTATGTGCAGTATGTTGATTCCCATTTTGAAAGTAGTTGTATGCTTTTCCCTGCCTATTTAACAAAATTTCCTTGATGTATTTATATATATTTTTTATATAGTGTCATTACCCAGTATTTAAACACTGTTATTATTTGTTGTGGTGATGCAGGAAAAGTATTAAAACCATCAACGCAACTCATTATCTCAACTCATATGAAGTTGTGTGCTAATGTCTAACATTCACCTATACATTTATTCAGGTATTTCCCCCCAAAATTTTCTTTTTCTTCTTCTTCTTGTAATGTTGCATGGGAATTCCTCCAACACAATTAAGTATGTAATGCGCCGACCATATGGCGTGTTGACATTAATTTCAGCTGCTTTTCTTTCTAGATTTGCTTTCATTTTTTTTGTTCATCCAGAACAAACTACAAGGCAGCAGTTTTTGTTTTTGGAGTTTCCTCTTGTAGATGGCATGCTGTCACTTGCTATTGAACTTCATCTGCCCGGGGTTCGAACTCATGACTTTTTTGGTTTAGCAACCATGAGCTTTACCGGCCCGACCACACAGACATATTTCAGCCTACTGGTAGTTAGGACATTTCAGAGAATTGCAAAATGTTTTTTTTTTTTGGGGCAAATAACCTATCTCACTAGAGTGGTGGTGGTGAAACTAAATTTTCAAGTTAGTAAAAAGTTTGCTTTCAATATAAAAGACAAAATACTAAATTGAGGCTGATACATCAAGCGAAGGTTACACTTGTAAAGATCTATGGTTACATAAAGTGAACTAACATTGTCTGGCACTCATACAGATGCAGAGAAGTACGACAAGTATTAATCATGTGGCAAGTCATTAAAAAATTAGATATTTACATAACATAAAGTTGACCATGGAAAAATAGTTGTTAACAGTTTCATGTTAGTAGTTTCTATATGGTAAGGATATTTTTTTGTAGCAGAAACATGTTTTTATTCAAATAAAAACAAAAATTAATCTAGGATAGGGTGCCACTATCTTAAAAATGGTCCTAGGGGGAGTGGCTGCTCCCCCTGCTCCCCTTTGCGTAAAACTCTGATAGGCACACTTGATGTTTATTATTGAATACCAAATACTGTCCTTTACGGAAAAAACAACTGAATACTAATCTGTTCTAAACCTGCATTTAAACAGAGTTTCCTCTGTGAAAATGAGTGACTTACTAAACCCTGCTTTTGTGGAACATCACATCTCCCAGTTTCATGGACCAATGATTCCACCAGTTTGGGGATTGGATACTTATGGAGTTTATTATCAGCTTGACCTAAAGATGTGTCAGCTGAGATCACTTGACTACTCTTTTAACTGGGGGGATGAAAGGTAATATTTCTAAATAGCCATTAATATATGGTTTTTAAAAGTTTTGTGTAAAAATAATTTTCACAAAATAAAAAATTGTTTTTCATATAGTTACAATTATTTGGTTTCTCCTGTTGATGCCCAGACCAGAAAATGGCTTAGGTATAGCCTAGTTTAAACATTAGTGATAAGATGATGTTTAGGGTTTGATAAATTTATCTGCAATGCCAATTTCAAATACAGTAATTTTGAAATATTATTTTAGTAATTATTTCTCATTCTTAATATTATTAGAAAAAATACCACTTTTTTGTAATATGTTTACTTGGACTGAAATTCTGACAAAAATGAACTGCTGAGCTATTTTCTGTTTATTAGGAAGCCTGTGCCGCGAGTTTCTTCAGTGCTTGAAATGCCTTCTAAAATAATAAAGTTGGATGTTTCACTGAACGAACTTACCTCTATTTCTCATGAAGGCTTATTTCCCTTCAAAAATCTTAGAGCCTTGGACGCATCTTTGAATCAGATCAGACAGTAAGTTAATGTCTGTCTACTGTAATGGAAAATTGTTATAGCAATACTAAGGAATGTACTCTGTGTATCTAGAAAATAAAAATATTATTATAATTATATATATATATATATATATATATATATATATATATATATATATATATATATATATATATATATATATATATATATATATATGCCTATAATTTATATGTATGGGCCTTTATATTATTATAAAAGTAAATAGAGTCTAACGGATATGATGGTCTAAAGTATGTTTAATATTGTACGTTTTTCAAAAGTTAAATAATATATTATGGTTGAGAATTTGTTTGTAGGATTCAAAGAATTAATTTTAACCACTTTTATTATTTATAGAATAAAAAAATTAATGTTATTATTTTATTTAAAGGTTTCAAGGTGTTGAGGTCTTACACCACCTCTACCATTTGAACCTGTCTCACAACAACATAAAGAGAGTTGAAGGTTTGTTAAATTCCTACTCACTCGGTGAGCTCAATCTCAGCAACAATGTGATATCTGACATATCAGGGATTCCTAGTCTGATAAACCTGAGAATTTTAAACTTGAACAAAAATAAGGCAAGTTGCTTAGATTTTGTAAACATTTGTTTTATTATCATACAGTATGCCAACTTTGTACTGATTTTAAAATACATATGTAAGTGTTGAAAATTAAAAGATATTGGTTTTATTTTCTTTAATGCAATATTTTAATAATTATTATTGCTTAAAAAACTTGTAGGTCTTTCCTTTTTCTAACAATGGATCCTAATTGTTTATTTTAGCTCCTCAGCCTTGTGGGTGTTTCATCTTTCCCAAAACTGGAGGAAATATATTTGGATGACAATCAAGTGGTATGGTGTTTAATTATAACGAGCCGACCCGCTGCGTATCATACGCCGCTATTTAGTTTTTTTTTTTTTTCTACTTTTCAGTAATTTATAATTTGTGAATTCGACAGTACCAATGCTGCCACTGAAAATATTTGCTTAAAAACACTAAACCCCCCCCCCCCTTCCCCCCCCCTCCCCCCCCCTTCCCCCCTCCCCCCCCCCCTTCCCCCCCCTCCCCCCCACGTGAAAGCAGCCTCCTCTTAGTTACCTCCTCTGAGTTTAAAGTCGTTTCAAACTAAATTTTCTGCCCCTAATAGCCGTCACCAAACCCGTCTCTATGATTGTAAAATGTAAACAGAGTGAACACCGCTCAACAGATCATGTGAGGGTCGGGTGGGGGTGGTATGATAGTGATAGAGAGGAAGAGAGGGGACTGCAAAGGCGCGCTTGCAGCTTGTTTTCTAACTGATCCCAGAAGAGAATTATATATATAGATATTGTGTAGTATTTACAAAAATGTGACCCATGTATGTAATATTATGAAAAAATGTGTTCAATGTGTGTAATTTTTTAAATAAATATGTAGTTAATACAAAAGTTTATTACATAACAGGACACAAAACAGAGAACTATAGGAATGTTTCTTTTTTCCTCAGAAAGATTTAACTCCCCTTACAAGTTGCCTGCATATAAGTGTGGTCAGTGCAGCTAACAACAACATTCAGACATTGGACAGTGTGCTGAGGCTACTCAAGAGTCACATGACCATTCAGTCCCTAAATTTAGCTGTAAGATTTTGTTAACTGTTTGTTTGTTTATTTATGATATGATCATCCTGTTTTTAAAAAAAAATTTGGCTTGATGTTAATGAAGCAAACTTGTGGAGTTTTTCAATTACAGTGGTCAGTCTTCTCATCTAGTGAGTCCATCTGATTAATTTAAAGTTCCTCCGTTCTGTTTCAGGGTAACCCAGTGGAGAAAGAGCACACCTATCAGTCTGACATCCTGAGGTCAGCAAACATAACAATGTTGGACAACGTGGCAGTCAGACCCATGCCAACTGTTTTGGTAATCATTTTTAAAACTGTTTTTTTTAGATGTCAGTATAAAATCAAATATTTCTTATTGAAACTTTATGTTCTTTTAACACAATTAAATATTGATATCTTTAAACACTGTTTTAATCAGTCATACAGTTTAAAAAATTCTGCACCATGAAAAATGGACGTTAAACTTCAGCTGAGTTAATTAGTCTCAAGCAGACTAGCCAATACATATTCTGTTTATTTGGCCCCTAGTTTCCAAATTTTACATATATTGTGATAAAAACTATTCTAATTAAGTGATAAATGTTTAGATATTTTTAAAAAAGAAGTTTTTACAGAATGAAAGCATGAAAAATTTATTAAAGGGAGGAAACTGACTAAGAAATTAATGAAACACTTATTAAAGAAAAATTAAACCAAAATTAATATCATGTCTGTATATCATGAATTGGTCTTTATATTTTAGGAAGACCACACTCAACATGTGAACAATTTATATACGTTACGTGATGCAGCTAAGCAAGCATTTGAAGACAGACTTAGGGTTGCAAAAGAAAGGATGGACTCAAATATTAGTTTTCTCCAGAAAAGAATAGTGTATGTCTACCTCCAAATTTTCTTTTAAGATGTTCATACATGTAGCAGTTTTTAGCTGATATTTAAAAAATAGGCATCACATTAATATTAGAGTTTGTAGATCAACACTTGAGGTTGAAACTGAGTACATCTAATGCAATTTCAACAAAACTTAAATAATCATTTGCAAAATAATCCTAATAGTAATAGGCAGTGTTTCTTTCAGAAGTATATTTTTTTTTCCTATATAAATTCTTTTTCATTCTGAAGAGATGCCTGACGGAAACTCTGCTGATAGGTCTCTATGTTCTGTTCTGTCTTAGCATTGTGTGATCTTATACCCTGTCTATAAATTCTGTTTATGTTATGCTGTGACAGTACCATTCTGTTTATGTTCCCTCCTAGTTTTGTCTCTATAATATGCAGTGTATAGATTTCTTTTAAAAAAGGATACTGTTGTATATTTTCTCTATCTAAGAGATATTTTAAAATGCTGTCCTGTAGATCTATAGTCTTTGATTAGATTTATCTGAATGATTAAATAACTTGCAGAGATATACAAAAAGAGTACAAAGATTTTGAAAAGAAAACAAGAGCTGATTTAGATGCTTGCTTGAGGTAAAATATCCTAAAAATATCATTTTTCTTAATTACTTTCTACAACACAGAATATTTATTTTTATTTATTGATATGTTTTTCTTTGATTGGAATACTTTCATGATTTTAAAAACTAATTTATAGGTACCTAGATTCACTGGGTGAAGTAGAGTTGGCCAGTATAGGTCATGACCCTATAGGAGCATCGTTTCACCCTTCAGACAGAAGATTTCTACATCCTTGGCAGGTTGGTGTAAAATGTGTTTTCTCAATATTATGTTTTGCCAAAACCAACTGCCAGCTGAAGAAGAGATCCTCCAAGGAAGACCTGGAGATGTGACCTGGAAGAAGACACCAAGATTGGGTACACCTTGGGGACTAACTCAGGACAGAGATGCCTGAAGAGCTCTTGTCAGCGGCCTACATCCCAAGAGGGGCAACAGGCTAACCTAACCTAACCCTAATACATTTTGCAAATTCTATATTTAATTAAAATATCTACCCCCTCCCCATAAATTACAATTATGGCAATAAAATTGTATATCAGAATTGCTGGATTGTTAATAAACTTGAGTTAAAAGAACAGCAACCATCTGTGCATCCATTAACAGCACAATTCAAGTGAATGTAATATAGCCTAGTTGCTCATTTAAATACCAGATTTTTCTCCCCAACGTCTCCACTTAGTCGGCAAAAGATAGCTCTGCGCATGCGCAGTGACCTATGGCTAGGGTTAGGGCTAGAATGAGGGTTAGGGTTTGGGATAGGGTTTGGGATAGGGCTAGGGTTAGGATTAGGGTTAGGATTAGGGATAGGGTTAAGGATAGGATTAGGGTTGGTGTTAGGGTTCTGCGGTTGTAAACACACGCATGCGCAGTACCATCGAAAACATCGCCGCTAAGGCAAGTCGTAGTTTCTCTCCATTGCGCATGCGTATCGCATGCGTATCTTATTCCGGCTAGAATCGGCCTTATCTATATGCTTGCTTGGGATAGTCTATATATGAGATGACATACATGACATTTCTTTCAGGAAAACTTCAGTGGGAACCATAAAACTGGGTCAAGGAAACCTAAGAATGACTACAGCAATGTCAAGGCCACAGATGAGGTAATTTGTCAACATAGTTTTCATTGACAGATTTTGATATTTTCAAGTTGCCTTACATTTTATTTAACATTTGTTATGTTAAATTTTTTCAGGTACTTAGAAATGCCTTCAAGGAACTGGTAAAACAAAATGAACAGCACTGACCCTAGTCATGTTTTAATATTATGATCAACAATGTTTTCTGTATTATAGAAATAATTTTTTATAGAATTTATAGAAAGTTTTTAAATTTACAAAATAATGTATTGTTTTTAAAAAACCTACAAAAGTAAAAGCAGCTGTGTAAAATTTTTATGCATACACTTTTTTTTATTATTTAATTTGAATGTTATTTGTTACTTCACCAGCATTTACTGTAAGCTTTGTGATAAATAATTTAAAGAAATTGTTCAAGACGGGAGTATATTTTGTAAAAAAAAATGTTTATTTAAAATATTGAATTAATAACTGCTGTAAAAATATTGAATGCCAGAAATGTACTTCAATTTTTTTTGTAGTTGAATCATCAAGAATTTAAAAACCTAATGCAGAGAATTTTCATTAAGAAGTCTCTTTACATCACCTGTAGTTGTCTTTTTAAAAATGTAGAGTTAAAAACTAAAGATAACCAGAATAAAACAATTTTCCCACTGAGATGGGCTGGCTATGCATTCAACCATTGCAGAGGTGCTACTTTGTTGGGGTATTAGTGAAGAAATTATTCCATACAATATTAGGTACATTAAGTGGAGGACTTTTATTAACAAAGAATTTATTTTACAAAGTAATAAAACACATTTATACAAGTAAAATAATAGAACTATTTATTAAAAAATTCTACATGTCATAAAATCAAATCAACCTGTTCATTTCCTGTGTAAATAATTGTTACTAGTGCTGTTTAGTTCTAAAGACTGATGCAAATTGAAAAAAAAAAATTGTGTGCAGGAATTAATCACCTAATGAACATGATACAAATATTTCTGAGCCAAAGTGTGGGCTCTATTTACACTCCTTTAATGCTACATAGTAATATCTAATAAAATAGAAACAAAGTACATATAAAATAATGGCACAGAAAGCCAAGGAAGAAGTGAACTAAATAAAACAAGCAGTATATATATAGTAGCTCATGGGCAATAATAGAACATTGTTCCTTGTAATTTGTAGGTGGTGTTAAAAAAAATAACAGTGATGAATACAACTTTCTATTTTCCTGTTATTTATTTAAAACTGTGTTTAATTCCTTTAAAATCAATTTATAATGCAAATGTAAAATTCATAAATGATTTGATGGTATTTTTATTTTGTAAATAATTAAAATATAAAATTTTTGAATAAAGATCCACATTTGAAATTCCTTCTTAAAATTGTTTGATTAAATTGAATTCAACGGCTTAAAAAAATAAATCATGCGATTAAAAATCATCCCATCCTGCGAAGGGGTTGAACCTCCACTTGTGTTGGTGTGGCTCGTGAAGCAGGACCTTGTCCAGTTCCAGGACATTGCCGTTTGTGGCTGTCTGGTCGCACTTGATCACATGACCGTGTCCAACTTTTGGAATTCCGTCATGAGTCCTGGACAGTTTGAGAAGATCCTGGGACATGGTCTTCACCTGTCGATTACCCAGCCAATGCCCACGGAATATTCCGGCACAACAAAGCATGTCTGAAAATAGAATTTTGCCCAGGTTAATTTTCTTCATGAAAATTAAGAAACTAAGTTCTTAGGTTTGATATTAAAAGGTATGAATATACATAATAATGTTTAAATAATAGCCACAAAATTATGATCCATTAAAATTTTGCCATATTTTAAGGAAATTAATAGACACTTTAATGCAAGTTAGATAACTCTCAAAGTATTACAAATAAAGTAGTTTTTGAACCTTCATAGATGTGTCTCTGCAACAGCTGTTTCAGTTTCTCAGGATCCCTCTCTAATTTGCTCATGACTTCATCATCAACACTGTCAAATGCCTGAACATTAAGCACAAAATTTTTTTTAGTAAACATACCAGGTAGGCCTACAAGTTAAAAAAAACAACAACCAAAAACATGTACAAAAAGGATTCAGTGATTTCAATTACAGTTCCAATGTAAGAAATATAGCATTGACCCACGTATAAAGTAAAGTATTAAATGCTCATAAACTAGAGCTTCCTCATACTTCTATAAATGAGCAACAGGACCACTCCTCTTAGTCATTCATAACCCTGTAAATGCCAGTTTAGTAGAAGAAGACTGCCACATACAGTGATGTCATATATTTCTAATAGTACCGAATTTTCAACATAGGCAAAAGTCATATATATGTTATTTTTTCTACAGCATTAGTAACTGATTAGAATTCAGTTGTGCGAGTAATTATTGTTACCTCATTGTTTGGTGCAAAGATTGTGTATGGCCCATCCTCTTGAAGCAAGTCTGCAATGTTGGCTTTCTTCAGCAGAGAAACTAGTGTTGAGAACTTCTTATCTAAAGCCAAAACATCTATGACATTGCCTCTTGGTGGGATCATCACCTGCACAGTTTAGGACAATTGTTAAAATAGCTGGCTTCATCAAGATTAATTGTTTGAATAGCAAAAGAAAAGAAAATCAAATAAAGCTAAATTAATTTGAACAAAGGCTATACACAATTAAAGAAAAAATATACCTCTGATAGACAAGAGAATTTAATTTGCCACTGGTTCATGGCCAGGAATAATTTAGAAAGGTGAAAAAAAATCTTGTAAATTTTTTTTCAAAGACTTACATTCTCAATGATATTGATTCTGGCATTACAAGCTTCGATGTTCATCTGTTTGATGGGGACACACTGAGCAGTTCGAATTCCACGATGGTGAAATGGGAACTAAAATAGAAGAAAAGTTACAATCAAGAACATTCTAATTATTTTAGTCAAATAAGTGCTTATAAAGGATTTTTATGGTAATAGATAAAACTTTCTAATTTGATTGGTTTAACTAGTGTTAAGGCATTGTGGCATTTTGAGAAAATTATAATCTCTGACACACCAACATGACTAATGATAATTAATGACATAACATCATTTAAATGAGGCTTGCTGCACTTAAAACTAGGTACACAATGATAATTTAGTCACATTGGTGTATCATAGATTAAAATTCAAGTACAGCAACCCTTATTTATTCTTCATGCTTTCCCAAATGGGCTATCTTTTGATTAACACAATTTTACATACAAAAAATGTATCATTAAGCATATGCTTTTGTTTATTCCAATGCTGTTTTTAAAACTGCAATAAACAGATCTTATCTAATACTAGACATATAAAAACAAAAGTACTGTTTTTTTTTTTTTGAAACATTTGGAGAACTGACCACTGAATATGTGTTAATCCTCATGTTGTTCCCAGACAGAGTGGGCAAGAGCTCATTATCATGTAGGTGGTTGCATTCTTTGACACCTTTTGAGATATGGAAGTTGAGAACATTCTTCAGCCATTGTGGATCTTCTGCAAGCTTAGTTTTCATGCCATTAGTCAAATCCTGAAAGTAATATTATCAAAACATAGGAACTTTAACATTTATTTATAATTTAGAAAATATTAAATTAACTCATTTTAATAAGCTCAGACATAATACATATATAATATGATATATTAATCAACTTATTTAAAAAAAGAATCTGCTAATGAGCTACAAATTTAAATGACCACTCAATGTTTCTCCAATTTCAAATTCTGGTGGTTAGTATTTGGTTAAGTGAACTTGTAATGAATTATTATACAAGACTAAATATCTTGCCTTGAAAGCTGCATTAGTTGGTGCAAACACTGTGAAGTTTGTGTCTGTTTCCAGAGTTTTGGACATTCCAGTTTTTTCAATCAAGCTGAGTAACTCTGTCAAACCTTGCTTTTCTAAAATATCTAGAAATCCCAAGGCTGTAAAAATTGAAAATAATAAATAATTAAAACCAGAAAAGATATCAGGAGATGTAATTTTAAAGAAAGCAAACAATGAATTGATTTAAAATATAAAAATACCATAAAAAAAAGTAAAGTTTCCCTTTCAAACCTGACGGTCTATGGGGCAAGTGAAGTAGAGTTCACTTGTTTCTGTGACCTCGGCATATGAAGAGATAGTGTGGTCAGCACTATGCCCAGCCACCTTTACTTTCCCTAACATAAGTTAGGTACCCATCAGAGTCGGGTGGACTCAGGGACAGTCGACTGACTTGAACCCGGATTAGAACTCGAGACTTACGGGTTAGCAGTCGAGCTCTCTACTGCTAGACCACTCCGTCCCACATAAAAATACCATAGGTAGGAAATATTGGGTTATGTATAGGCTACTCATTGCTAGTATGAAAGCACCAATACAAATCAAAATAATATCTAACATTACATATTTAGATCAATTTGCTTTTTCTAAAATATTAGGCCAAGAATATTGATTGATAAATATACTGCAAAATAAAAGTTTTAAAAAGTTTAAACTATTTTGGTTTAACAATTTCTACATTTCTTTAAAACAAGACAATAAACTTAATACAACAAAACTCAATAAAACAAAACCCATAAAACAAATAAAGACTACACAACAAAAACCCAAACAATCAGTGGCGAAAGCAGGGGTGGTTAGAGGGGTTAAACCCCCCCCCCCCATAGACCCCTCGTTATATATAAAAAGTATGAGGGGGGGTGCAAATCGAAAGTTTGAGGGGGGGGGGGGTGTGCAAATCGAAAGTTTGAGGGGGGGGGGGGGGGGGGGGGGGGCAAATCGAAAGTTTGTCCCCGGGTAAAAAATTGGAACCCCCCCCCCCCCCCTTGAGACGATCCTGGTGGCTACGCCACTGCAAACAATCATACCCAGATAAAAACCCATACAACCAAACATAAAAGAACCCATACAAGAAAATCCACTTAACAAAAACCATACAACAAGTAATAGGACAATTTTGTTTAACCTTCATCTGGGACCAGGACATCATCAATGACATGGAGGACACCATTCGTCCCCATGATGTCCGACTGAATAACTTGAGAACCTCCGATGAAGACTTTGTTGTCCTCAGTCCTGTTGACCGTCAGGTGCTGGTGCAGCAGATTGGGTGTCTTGGCCTGACCCTGGATGGCAGCTGAACAGATCACATTGGGCAACAAGTGGTTCTGTAGGACCTCTGAGAAAAAGTTGAAATACTACAGTAATCACACAGAAACAAATTTATTGAGGCCTAAAATTCTTCAAGTACTTAGAGATTATATAAAAATTGTTTTAATATCATAATCTAGACATTTTTTTCCTAAAAACATTTTAAAAAAAAAAGTGAAAAGAATTCTTTTTTTTTTACTTTCTATGCAAGTTATGTCCCCTGAGAGTAATCTGTCTTTCAGCCTGCTATTCATCCTCTCAAAGGCATCATCAGTTGGGGCCAAAATGGTCAGCTGTCCATCTTGTTCCAATTTTGGGATGTAATTTGCCAAAGCCAAAACTGGAAACAGAACAAGAATTTTTTTTTTGTAAATTTTATGTTGGCTGTTATTTCAATAGGTATAGTAATAATAATTAATATTTTAAAATAATAGGCATATATATCAATATTCTATGCATTAAATGTTAAATATCATACATAGCCTATCAAACTAATGAGGCAATTATTCATCATCCAAATGGAACTACTGATTAGACATTTTTTTTAAAGAGTGTTGAGTTCTGGTTTTGATTTTAAAATATCAAAAGTAAAGTATCCATATGAAACTTATGGTCCATGGGGCAGGTGAAGTAGAGTTCACCTGTTTCAGTGACCTCAGCATTTGAAGGGATATTGTGGTCAGCACTATGCCCAGCTGCCTTTACTTTACCTAAGGTGAGTCAGGTCTTCATCAGAGCTGAGCTGGTTTAGTGATGTCATGAACTCAAGCCCGAGATCCGAACTCAAGACTTTCAGGTTAGCATACCAATGTCAGGAGTGATGTTATTCATTATATATTTCCAAACTTAACTACTGACATAAGAAAACTTACTTTTCCTAAGTGTATTCAGTTCTGGTTTAGATTTCACTATCTCAAGGAGTGATTCAGTCACTGGTTTGAGAACCTTGGCAACTGTGTGAATGACCCCATTAGTGGCCATGTGATCTCTTGTGACCAATGGGACGCAGTTGACAGTCATCAACTGAAAACAGATTTCAAACAGACAAAATTAAACATGAGTCACTTCAACTTTTTTAATTGATAAAACACTTTTTTGTAGCACTGTTTTAGGGGATGCTATAAAACTATAACATTTAAAAAATCAAATTGAGCTACTATCATGATAAAATTACATAGACCTACAGTATACATGTATTAATGGTATTCAAGAAAACTAGTTGTCTAATATTTTAAAATATCTTAACAATAATTTACAAGTTTTAAATCTACAACATTAAAATAAAATTTTAATATTTTTGTCTTCCACACAGTAGAATTACGAAGGTCAAAGTGATGTATTTTACATATGCAGTATTTCTGGAGTGATCAGATGTGTGTATTTTAAATATTTAACAGCAGTAAATTTTGATACCAAATTCTTTAACCTTAGACAAAATAAAACTAGCAGTAACAAACTTTCTCTGGCCTTGTGAAGTGGTTCACTCGTATGGTGGAACCCTCTGGGTTTCCTGTGATGATAACTTGCTCATCGTCCATGGCGCTAGACCTGACCATGCCTGTGATCATGTGACTGAGTAGGGCATTTTGTAAACTCTTGAGAGCCTTGTCCACGGCTGGCTCCGAGATAGCTATCACAGCTGGGGCATCCTGGGTATTGAAACAAAATAGTTTTTATAATTCAGGCGGGTCTAATGGTAAATGTGTATAAATAGAAGAAGAAGAGCATTAGACTAATTTCACACAAAGAGTTTGATGAACCGAAACATAAGCGTTTCAGGCTGATATCTCGTTACAGCAAAGTAGATTGTTGTGTATCTAAGTCCAACCAGCTCTAAAAAATACCTTGCATCATTAATGGTTATCTGTCTGTAAGTAACAGTAGTCCTACTTACATGGAATATAAAAGTCACATTCTAAAACTGTCCTCTTTGAAACAAGTTTAAAGCATTTGTTTTAATTAAAAATACCCACAAAATAGTTTTGCGATGGACTATAACATAAATTCGGTTGATCAAGTAGTGTTTATTTCTGTGACATTGGCAATACAGTTATAGTGTTTTGTATTGTGAGTACACCTAGCGTAAGGAACTCACCTTCAGGATAATCCCAGTGCCAGCATCAATGAGGTCACTGTCAAGGCTGAAGGCTCCATTCTCAGGGACAAACAAGGTGAAGTTGCCGTTCTCAAATTCTTTGGTCAACTTCAATGTTTTCACAGCCTTCACGAAATCTGTCAGACCGAGCTCTTCAGTTTTTTCCATTAAACTTTTGATGGTGACCCCTGTAAAAGAAAAGTGTTTCCATTTTGAAGGGCATCCATCTTTTGTCATAAGTGCTCACAAAATCCACAGAAGGTATAAAAAAATAACTGTACGTGAATTTTATTTAGTTACTACCAGCCTGGTCATGTAGTTCATGCAGATTTAATCAATAAAGAAAATAGTCCTAAACAGCAGCCCTTTTTTAGAACTAGTTGGAGTGTTGTAATGCTCATGAAAATGTTTATAAAAAACAAAACTAATTATCTAGTGTAATTTTATATTCTCATAATTTCAAAAGCATATATAAAATATTCATACATTTTCAGAGAAATGCTTATCAAAACTTATTCTAAATTTAAATATTCGTTAAAAATAAAATAAATATTTTTTTGTGTGATGAAAAATCTAAACATTTCTTTACTCAAATGTCAGTGTGGTCTTTACACAAACGACAGTGTGATCTTCATTCAAATGACAGTGTGATCTACTCAAATGACTGTGTGATCAACTTACTGTTTGGACACCCAAAGTCCCGTTCATTTCTGCTGAAACCATGGCAACACTCATAAATAACTGTCAGTTCTTTGCGACCGTGGGCGTCCTCTTGCCTGTATACAAATATTTTTTTAAGTTTTAGTGAAGTCTCTAAATAAACTTAATATTTAAGAATTCTGATTTTAAGAATTTTATCATATATACAAGTTGAAGTCTTCCTTATGTATTTAATAATGATCGATACTAATTCAGTCATACTAGCTTGGCTTTGTAGTAGGCCTATAATTGGTGGGGTGGGCGTGAAACAAAAAAAAAACAACCAAAAAAACCCCAACCTTTACTCTATAAACAGTGGTTGTATTGGTCCAAGAACAGCAATGGTTGTGGTCAGTGGCGTCACAAGATGGGGTGTCACCCAGTGCGGTAATTGAGGGTGTCACCACCCCCTCCCACAAAAACCCTCCCCTACAACAATTTTGCATTTTCTATTTGGCATCACCCTCATCCTATTTTACCATTTTAACTGGATAAATCTTTTATTTTAATTTGATGTCACCCCCCCCCCCTCCTACTCTGGGCGTACCGCACTCCCGCCCTGCCCCGTGACAACACATTTGTAAAAAATGCGTGTCTGAATTTAGCCAGATAAAAATGTTGTTGACAAAAGCCAAACTAGCGTCTGGCCACTTACACCATCTTGCACTTGTAGGCCGTCTCCGACTCGTCACACGACTGGAAGTTAGTGCTGAAGTGTCGCATCATCTCACCCACGCCCTCCGTGCTGTTGACCACCTCCTTGATCTCGTTCTCACACACGTTTGGCCTGTGGGAAACCAGGAATCATCAGTGGACATGTTAGTGGAGGAATTTCTAAGTCGTATGGGTTAGAACAGATGCTCTGGACAAGAGAGTGGACAATGGGTATATTGAAAGCCCGGAAATCAACTAGCTCAAATGTTTCAAGCCAAACTTTTCAAGATGGGCTTGCACTAAAGTTTTAAGGTGGGCTTGCACTAAAGTTTTAAGGTGGGCTTGCACTAAAGTTTTAAGGTGGGCTTGCACTAAAGTTTTAAGGTGGGCTTGCACTAAAGTTTTAAGGTGGGCTTGCACTAAGTTTCAAGGTGGGCTTGCACTAAAGTTTTAAGGTGGGCTTGCACGAAGTTTCAAGGTGGGCTTGCACGAAGTTTCAAGGTGGGCTTGCACGAAGTTTCAAGGTGGGCTTGCACTAAAGTTTCAAGGTGGGCTTGCACTAAAGTTTTAAGGTGGGCTTGCATGAAGTTTCAAGGTGGGCTTGCACAAAGTTTCAAGGTGGGCTTGCACGAAGTTTCAAGGTGGGCTTGCACTAAAGTTTTAAGGTGGGCTTGCACGAAGTTTCAAGGTGGGCTTGTACGAAGTTTCAAGGTGGGCTAGCACTAAAGTTTCAAGGTGGGCTTGCACTAAAGTTTTAAGGTGGGCTTGCACTAAAGTTTTAAGGTGGGCTTGCACGAAGTTTCAAGGTGGGCTTGCACTAAAGTTTTAAGGTGGGCTTGCACGAAGTTTCAAGGTGGGCTTGCACGAAGTTTCAAGGTGGGCTTGCACGAAGTTTCAAAGTGGGCTTGCACTAAAGTTTCAAGGTGCGCTTGCACTAAAGTTTCAAGGTGGGTTTGCACGAAGTTTCAAAGTGGGCTTGCACTAAAGTTTCAAGGTGGGCTTGCACTAAAGTTTCAAGGTGCGCTTGCACTAAAGTTTCAAGGTGCGCTTGCACTAAAGTTTCAAGGTGGGCTTGCACTAAAGTTTTAAGGTGGGCTTGCACTAAAGTTTTAAGGTGGGCTTGCACTAAAGTTTTAAGGTGGGCTTGCACTAAAGTTTTAAGGTGGGCTTGCACTAAGTTTCAAGGTGGGCTTGCACTAAAGTTTTAAGGTGGGCTTGCACTAAAGTTTCAAGGTGGGCTTGCACGAAGTTTCAAGGTGGGCTTGCACGAAGTTTCAAGATGGGCTTGCACGAAGTTTCAAGGTGGGCTTGCACTAAATTTCAAGGTGGGCTTGCACTAAAGTTTTAAGGTGGGCTTGCATGAAGTTTCAAGGTGGGCTTGCACAAAGTTTCAAGGTGGGCTTGCACGAAGTTTCAAGGTGGGCTTGCACTAAAGTTTTAAGGTGGGCTTGCACGAAGTTTCAAGGTGGGCTTGTACGGAGTTTCAAGGTGGGCTTGCACTAAAGTTTCAAGGTGGGCTTGCACTAAAGTTTCAAGGTGGGCTTGCACTAAAGTTTCAAGGTGGGCTTGCACTAAAGTTTTAAGGTGGGCTTGCACTAAAGTTTTAAGGTGGGCTTGCACGAAGTTTCAAGGTGGGCTTGCACTAAAGTTTTAAGGTGGGCTTGCACGAAGTTTCAAGGTGGGCTTGCACGAAGTTTCAAGGTGGGCTTGCACGAAGTTTCAAAGTGGGCTTGCACTAAAGTTTCAAGGTGGGCTTGCACTAAAGTTTCAAGGTGCGCTTGCACTAAAGTTTCAAGGTGGGCTTGCACTAAAGTTTTAAGGTGGGCTTGCACTAAAGTTTCAAGGTGGGCTTGCACTAAAGTTTCAAGGTGGGCTTGCACTAAAGTTTCAAGGTGGGCTTGCACTAAAGTTTCAAGGTGGGCTTGCACTAAAGTTTCAAGGTGGGCTTGCACTAAAGTTTCAAGGTGGGCTTGCACTAAAGTTTCAAGGTGGGCTTGCACAAAAGCTTAAAGGTGGGCTTGCACTAAAGTTTCAAGGTGGGCTTGCACTAAAGTTTCAAGGTGGGCTTGCACTAAAGTTTCAAGGTGGACTTGCACTAAAGTTTCAAAGTGGGCTTGCACTAAAGTTTCAAAGTGGGCTTGCACGAAGTTTCAAGGTGGGCTTGCACTAAAGTTTTAAGGTGGGCTTGCACGAAGTTTCAAGGTGGGCTTGCACGAAGTTTCAAGGTGGGCTTGCACTAAAGTTTCAAGGTGGGCTTGCACTAAAGTTTTAAGGTGGGCTTGCATGAAGTTTCAAGGTGGGCTTGCACAAAGTTTCAAGGTGGGCTTGCACGAAGTTTCAAGGTGGGCTTGCACTAAAGTTTTAAGGTGGGCTTGCACGAAGTTTCAAGGTGGGCTTGTACGAAGTTTCAAGGTGGGCTAGCACTAAAGTTTCAAGGTGGGCTTGCACTAAAGTTTTAAGGTGGGCTTGCACTAAAGTTTTAAGGTGGGCTTGCACGAAGTTTCAAGGTGGGCTTGCACTAAAGTTTTAAGGTGGGCTTGCACGAAGTTTCAAGGTGGGCTTGCACGAAGTTTCAAGGTGGGCTTGCACGAAGTTTCAAAGTGGGCTTGCACTAAAGTTTCAAGGTGCGCTTGCACTAAAGTTTCAAGGTGGGTTTGCACGAAGTTTCAAAGTGGGCTTGCACTAAAGTTTCAAGGTGGGCTTGCACTAAAGTTTCAAGGTGCGCTTGCACTAAAGTTTCAAGGTGGGCTTGCACTAAAGTTTTAAGGTGGGCTTGCACTAAAGTTTTAAGGTGGGCTTGCACTAAAGTTTTAAGGTGGGCTTGCACTAAAGTTTTAAGGTGGGCTTGCACTAAGTTTCAAGGTGGGCTTGCACTAAAGTTTTAAGGTGGGCTTGCACTAAAGTTTCAAGGTGGGCTTGCACGAAGTTTCAAGGTGGGCTTGCACGAAGTTTCAAGATGGGCTTGCACGAAGTTTCAAGGTGGGCTTGCACTAAATTTCAAGGTGGGCTTGCACTAAAGTTTTAAGGTGGGCTTGCATGAAGTTTCAAGGTGGGCTTGCACAAAGTTTCAAGGTGGGCTTGCACGAAGTTTCAAGGTGGGCTTGCACTAAAGTTTTAAGGTGGGCTTGCACGAAGTTTCAAGGTGGGCTTGTACGGAGTTTCAAGGTGGGCTTGCACTAAAGTTTCAAGGTGGGCTTGCACTAAAGTTTCAAGGTGGGCTTGCACTAAAGTTTCAAGGTGGGCTTGCACTAAAGTTTTAAGGTGGGCTTGCACTAAAGTTTTAAGGTGGGCTTGCACGAAGTTTCAAGGTGGGCTTGCACTAAAGTTTTAAGGTGGGCTTGCACGAAGTTTCAAGGTGGGCTTGCACGAAGTTTCAAGGTGGGCTTGCACGAAGTTTCAAAGTGGGCTTGCACTAAAGTTTCAAGGTGGGCTTGCACTAAAGTTTCAAGGTGCGCTTGCACTAAAGTTTCAAGGTGGGCTTGCACTAAAGTTTTAAGGTGGGCTTGCACTAAAGTTTCAAGGTGGGCTTGCACTAAAGTTTCAAGGTGGGCTTGCACTAAAGTTTCAAGGTGGGCTTGCACTAAAGTTTCAAGGTGGGCTTGCACTAAAGTTTCAAGGTGGGCTTGCACTAAAGTTTCAAGGTGGGCTTGCACTAAAGTTTCAAGGTGGGCTTGCACAAAAGCTTAAAGGTGGGCTTGCACTAAAGTTTCAAGGTGGGCTTGCACTAAAGTTTCAAGGTGGGCTTGCACTAAAGTTTCAAGGTGGACTTGCACTAAAGTTTCAAAGTGGGCTTGCACTAAAGTTTCAAAGTGGGCTTGCACGAAGTTTCAAGGTGGGCTTGCACTAAAGTTTTAAGGTGGGCTTGCACGAAGTTTCAAGGTGGGCTTGCACGAAGTTTCAAGGTGGGCTTGCACGAAGTTTCAAAGTGGGCTTGCACTAAAGTTTCAAGGTGGGCTTGCACTAAAGTTTCAAGGTGCGCTTGCACTAAAGTTTCAAGGTGCGCTTGCACTAAAGTTTCAAGGTGGGCTTGCACTAAAGTTTCAAGGTGGGCTTGCACTAAAGTTTCAAGGTGGGCTTGCACTAAAGTTTCAAGGTGGGCTTGCACTAAAGTTTCAAGGTGGGCTTGCACTAAAGTTTCAAGGTGGGCTTGCACAAAAGCTTAAAGGTGGGCTTGCACTAAAGTTTCAAGGTGGGCTTGCACTAAAGTTTCAAGGTGGGCTTGCACTAAAGTTTCAAGGTGGGCTTGCACTAAAGTTTCAAGGTGGACTTGCACTAAAGTTTCAAAGTGGGCTTGCACTAAAGTTTCAAAGTGGGCTTGCACTAAAGTTTCAAGGTGGGCTTGCACTAAAGTTTCAAGGTGGGCTTGCACTAAAGTTTCAAGGTGGGCTTGCACTAAAGTTTCAAGGTGGGCTTACACTAAAGTTTCAAACTGGGCTTGCACGAAAGCTTCAAGGTGGGCTTGCTCTAAAGTTTCAAGGTGGGCTTACACTAAAGTTTCAAACTGGGCTTGCACGAAAGTTTGAAGGTGTGCTAGCTCCCATATTTCTAAACGCCTGTACTTTGAACTTAACTGGACATACGAGATGATCAGCGCCAATAAGAAGGAATCGATAGAAATATATTTTTCCTCACTGAGTGAAATAATTTTAAAATTTAAATTGACGGCGGTTGAAATTTTCCCCGCTTTAAAGAACAAAAAGTTTATTTTTACAGAATATGACCATGTTGGGAAAAAAAGACCAACTTTAATGATGACCAAGATACATTGTAGACCTAGACAGTAACTTGATACAAGGTATCATGTCAGACATCACGAATATCTCAGACAGTCCAGACATTCAGTGGTCAGCTTTAACGGTTTTGTGAAAAATCGTTTTTTTTTTGGCATCAGAAATTGTAGGACACAAAGGGAGATCACATTCACTTGAATCGACAGAATCTAGTAATGGTGTTTTAAATTACTGAGGTCCGTTCTTTTAGAAGCTTCGTCATATATTGATCTAAAATAGGACCGAATAGGCCTATGCTATATTTAAAATGAATATTACATTATGGCCTTTTATCATAAATCATCATCATCATCACACACGGGGCAGATGAAGTAGAGTTAATCTGTTTCAGAGTCCTCCGCATATGAAGGGATTGTGTCGCATATTAAGGGATTGTTTGGTCAGCACAATGCCCAGTCGCCTTTATTTTCCCTAATGTGAGTTAGGTACCCATCAGAGCTGAGTGGACTCAGATACGTACCACTGACTTGAACCCGGATTCGAACTCAAGACTTTCGGGTTAGCAGTTTAGTTTCTACCGCTAGGCCACGCCATTTCTTTATGGCCTTTAGCATGGTTATAAAGAGGTATGAATGTAGAACGTATAGGAACTAAACATTTGCGTTCCTTCATTATTTCATGCGTAAATTGTATCTAAACATTATATGTATGAAATGAGTGCATAAAACATTAGATTAACAAGATTCGCTACACAAAGTTCCCCTAAAATCAACAATATTTGCTAAACATATTCCGATAAAATTTAGAAAAATTTGCTTCATGAAATTCCCCTAATATCAACAAGATTTGCGACAAAAAAACCTCTAAAATTAACAATAAGTGTAATACAACTTACCCCTCCCACCAGGGGTCAGCCCGGGACTCCACATTCCACCGGAAGTTGAAGTAAGAGAATGGGTCGAGCTCATGGAAGGAAGTGAAGAAATCGTGGAACGGATTTCTGAGGAGAATATTCAAACAACATTAGACAACCATACAAACATTTTAAAAAATATTAGAAAATCGTGGAACGGATTTCTGAGGAGGATATTCAAACAACATTTAGACCCTACAAACATTTCAACAAATATTAGAAAGTCGTAGAAAGGTTTTTTGAGGAGAATATTTACAGAACATCAGACAGCCCTAAAAACATTTCAACAAATATTAGAACAAACGTCACGACAAATAAAATAAAAATATATAACCTAACATTTGAGAAAAGTCACATTTTGAATAAATAACGAATATCTAATGAAAAAAATATATAAAAATAAATTCAAAATGGGAAACCAGATATCTTTCAATCCAAGCAATTCTCAAGTTTTATCGCTACTAAAATATTAATCCAAATATCAACTAAGTTTCGAGCCCGGGATTTCCTCATATCAGAAGTGTAGTTTGTTTTGATTGGTCAAAGTGTCAGACGACTAACGTTACTGGATAAGGTTTTTGATTGGCTTAGCCTTGGGAGATCGCTGCTTAGGCCTATTTAATCTACAGAGAAGTTGATTTTGATAAGTCTGTTATAAAATAGGTCACATTTTTAGAATGCCTCTAATTGTTACTCTCTCCCCCCCCCCCCCCCAACTCCGACATCCCTCATGATAAAAATGGAATGATCTACCAAATAGTTATCGTGCTAAAAGTACGGTCTTGATATAGACAATTCAGATAGTCAAAACCTTTTAAAATGTATTGTACAATTATAACAGGGAGCACATGGGGCTAATTAGAGTGACGTCACATTGAAAAATATCTAGTTGCACATTTGTATAACATGATAGTTAAACTAGTCGCGCATTCCTGTAACTTTGTGACTAAATAAGTAACACATTCGATTCAATGTTGCCTGAACGAAATATTCCCTTACCAAAAGCCTCTTGATAGGCTGGCCCCCATATTCTCCTTTTGTTTCAATATTCTCCTCTATATGCCTACTCTGGCTGGATATCGACATGTGCTGGTACCGATACTTATTAATTTTTAGCGCAATTTCCATACTGACAATTGCGATTATTAATTCGTTATTTCTGGATGGATGGATGGATGGATGTGTGTCCGCAGCTTTAAGTCGTATCTCCTCCTCAACGAAGCAATATCGAGGACTAGTTCCAAAAGCAAATATCCGAGGATGATTGTGGGCCAAAAAAATTCCCGGAATTCCTTCCTGGATTTCCCGGAAAAGCCAAAAAACCTCGAAAAAAATGCAGTTTTTGGCCCAAATCTCGGCAACCAGACCACTTAGCGACTTGAAACATTTACCAATCGATTCCTGCCATAATTTAGAACAATATTGCCGAAGAAAGTTTTCAAAAATATCCTTTCGTTCGGTCACAAAATAAGGAAATTGCGCTTAAATTGTCACTAGACTTTTTTAAACTTGTTTTCTTATATCATGGAACATTTTCAAAAGACAAGCACATCATATTATAGAACCTACATTAGGAAAATGGGGTGGTGTATTATGTTCTATGGGACAGGAGTGGCAGCCAAGCTATGTTTTGACGACTGTTTCTTCAAATACCGTCTATTTTGGAACTATTCAAATTTCTAGGAGCGTTGGGTAAAAGGTTGACGGTGTTAGACAATGCAACCACCAACACATCCCAACACTTTCACAATGTTTAGACGTAACTGGCGAATACTAGGGTACATTATGGTCTTGTCGGCTTCAGTGGCGTAGCCAGGATCGTCTCAAGGGGGGGGGGGGGGAGTGGTGGTTCCAATTTTTACCCGGGGACAAACTTTCGATTTGCACCCCCCTCAAACTTTTGATTTGCACCCCCCCCCCTCAAACTTTCGATTTGCACCCCCCTCAAACTTTCGATTTGCACCCCCCCTCAAACTTTCGATTTGCACCCCCCCCCTCAAACTTTCGATTTGCACCCCCCCCCCTCAAACTTATATAATTTATATACAAAATACATAGAGTGTCCGCCCATCCGGAAAATGTTAAGGTCTAAACTCAAATTATTCGTAAGATGATGGTAGCAAGCGTTTCAACATAACTAAAATTAGCACCGACGTAAGGTGTTAGTTGAGGGTAGGGGTGTGGGCGGAGAACATATTAAGGGGGTGTGATCAATAGTTGTTAAATAACCATTTAGGGGTAGAGTAGTGTCAAAAATAAGACTTGTTTACGTGCGTGATGCCCTATCGTTACAACACAGCACGCAGTGACGTCACCATGACCTTGAGAGATGTGTTCCTATTGGTCCTCGTCCCAACACAGACTGTGTACATCGCATCTATATTTCAATATGGTGTCGGCCGTCTGCATTAATTACCCACAATCCCGACTGACCCCGCCCCTAATGGCACCCCCAAGCGACAGCAGTCGTGGATTATTTATAGCCCTGGCCGAGGTGACGATATCCTGACCATTGCCAAGAGTAAATTAATTAATGTCCGTGAATTAATGAGCTGGGCGTGTATCAACACGCGATAGGGTAACAAAAACATGGAGATATACGAGGCAGATATACGAGGCAGATGTGTGACTATCTGTACCGATGGCTATAGGGGCTGTAGAGGTGGTTTTCTTTACTGTTGCACCAGAAAAAACAACATTCCTTTACAGAGATATTTTCATGTTTTATCGTGGGTACCGTCCATGAATGACGTCACACACCTGACAAAGTGCGGGGTGGGGGGGGGGGGGGCTGCATGACTGTGACGATGTGTGACGAGGGACAGTCACGAGAACTAAGAAGTGTGGCGCGTACTTTTTGTTGTTAGTTTTTTTGAGAACTTGGAAATCGACAAAAATGATGAAAACACGTTAATTTCTGTTAGCCATATGGATTTTTAGGGAGATAGGGGAGAGTCTAGCTTTATGATACAATCCCTCGACATTTTGAAGTTTCTTCCATTACACTATTGTTGTGTATTAAAGTTATATCGACGTTTAAAAAGAGGGTTGCTTGATCAAGTCTCTTGCGAGACAACCAGCATCACCATGGCGACCAACGACCAACAACACCAGTGGCGTAGCCAGGATCGTTTCAAGGGGGGGGTCCAATTTTTACCCGGGGACAAACTTTCGATTTGCACCCCCCCCTCAAACTTTCGATTTGCACCCCCCCCCCTCAAACTTTAGATTTGCACCCCCCTCATACTTTTTATATATACCGAGGGGTCTATGGGGGGGGGGGGTTATGACCCCCCCCCTAACCCCCCCCCCCTGCCTACGCCACTGAACAACACCCTGCACCTTGTATGAACATTAATATTTGGTTTGACACCACATACATCACACTTGAGTGATAAATGGTTATTTACGAACATCAGCTGTCGGAAACGCTCGGCAGTTTCCGGTGTTTCCGTGACTAGACAACGACCAATGAACGACGGCCGTGTTGGGTTATTGTGAACACCGCCAGCTGGTATACAATTCTTGACTCAAAGGTCTTTGTCATAGATATTTCACACACGGCATGTTCTTGTTGATCTACCATGCCCACTATTTTTGTTTAACATCATAGTCCATAGCGAAACATTACTAAATCTATCCCTATCTTTAATTACATCCAAAAAGCTTAACTAGAGCCCTAATATTGGCTTTAAACTAAGAGCTTAAGTATCGAAATTGGTGAATACGTTGGCAGTTTACAGGTATGTACAGGGACCCAGAGGGCACGTACAGAGTTTCTTCCAGGCATCGCCCCCCCGAAAATTTTTTACCGCCCCCCCCCCGAACGAAATGAAATTTATATAATTTATATAGAAAATATATACTTTTAACAGTGTCCGCCCCCCCCGAAGAAAGTTTACCGCCCCCCGAAGATTTCAAGTGCCCCCCCGGAGAAAAAAGTCTGGAAGAAACACTGGGCACGTACAGGGGCCCCAGGGCATGTACAGGGGCCACAAGGGCATGTACAGGGGCCACAAGATTATGTACAGGGGCCACAAGGGCATGTACAGGGGCCACAATGGAATGTACAGGGCCACAAGGGCATGTACAGGGGCCACAATGGAATGTACAGGGCCACAAGGGCATGTACAGGGGCCATAAGGGCATGTACAGGGACCAAAAGGGCATGTACAGGGACCAAAAGGGCATGTACAGGGACCAAAAGGGCAGGTACAGGGACCAAAAGGGCATGTACAGGGGCCACAAGGGCATGTACAGGGGCCACAAGGGCATGTACAGGGACCACAATGGCATGTACAGGGGCCACAAGATATGCTGTAGACCTGGGATACCAGGAGACGATGCTGACCTGGGATCCTACAAAAAGCTGTTAGATTGGGGCCCTATTAGAATCAAGCTTCTGATACTTTTTACTCTATTAAAACGTTCATTTGTTTAAAAAAAAGTTGGAGGGAAACTAAATTTGATTTCATCTATAAAATATGCCCCCCCCCCCCCCCCCGTGCTCACGGAGCCTCCGTGCCCATCCAGTCAATGCATATAGACGGCCCTGATCAATAAAACCTGTTTCTGGGTACAGAATGGTAAGGACTACTTACCGAGATCTCCCAAAAGGTTGTTTCGCTTCTAGATTCCGCTCCTTGTTTTTGTTGCCTCGATCTCGCTGGACATCCTTCTGTCTGAGGCGGTCCCGTCCGTCACGCCAAGACTTGTCACGCCTGCGACCCTCAACTAGGGTCAAGGTTAGACTTAGCAGCACTGCAAGCAGCAGAGCTGTCACTATTCTCATATTAATCGCTCTGGGTGGACACATTAAAATATTGGAATTATTTATAGAGCTGAGTTAATACATTAAAATCTTGAAATTATTTATACAGTTGAGAGAATAATCTAAAATGTTGAAATTATTTTTACAATAAAGAGAATACTTTAAAATGTTGGAGCTATTTATACAGTTGAAAGGTACATTAAAATTTTGGAATTATTTATACATCTGGGAGGATAAATTAAAATGTTGAACTATTATACAGTTAAGAGAATAAATTAAAATGTTAAAATTATTTATACAGCCGGGAGGATACATTAAAATCTTGGAATTTTTTTAAAGGCGAAATAAACTTTTAGCATTGAACAGTTCTTTGATAATAACATATCACCATCTTTTAAAAGAGATAAGAATTGTTATCGATTATGGATTCTCTATAAATGACGTCACACAGAATATGGTATGGGAGTTTTGTGACGACTGAAAAATTGGATGGGGGGGGGGGGGGGGGGGGGGGTTAGGAGGAGTAAAGATGGGATGGGGGAGTTGGGGGGGGGGGGGGGGGGGGGCTAAGAGGAGGCAGACTTATTGTGACTCCTGAGGTGTGGCGACAGCGAGAAAGGGGAGGGTAGAGAAAATTACAATTAATATAAAAACCTCCAACATAACACGATTTCAAGGCTAAAAAAATTAAATAAAGACAACTTCCTTTTTGTTTAGTAAATGTGTTGACAGCAAAATGTATCAGGGAATTTCATAAGAGATCAACGATTTTTCCAAAGAAAGAAAACTTGTTTTGTTTAATTTTTCTGAGTGCATTAACATTTTTACAGCTGGTTATTACAGAAGTTTTTATATTCATCTTATAAAATGTAGCAGTTGTAACACATTGATTTTGATATGTTTGGTTGTATGTTGTTCCAGCATATAATTAAATAGATGGACGCCATAAACTTGGCTAACGTGAACCCTCTAAACTTAGTCCTAAACTTTGGGCAACATCTCACACATCTAGTCTCAAAGACAACTGATATAAGAGCATCATCCACATCGAGCTTTTTAGTTTTAGGGTAGAGGGTTGAGGGGGGGGGGATGCAAGTGGGAGGGAAATCACATCCAAAACTAGCAGCCATTTTTTTGGTCATGTCCTTGATCGTCATAAGCCAAAAATATAGATAATTTAGCAAACACTTTGAGGGGGAAATCTGCCATTCAGACAAACAGGATGAAACTAGGCAGACATTCGTGAATATGCAAGTAGAGAAGCAAGCACGGTAGCGAGACTCAAGGGGGTTAATTAGCACAAAGTATACACTAGAGTTGGATCAGTTCGTGATCTGGAAAATCGCTGGTCGTTGCACGGATTCAGCTCATACATAATGTAAAACTTGTTACACGTGAATTTGCGAGATGTTACGTGAACGCACGAGATGTTGCGTGAACGCACAAGATGTTACGTGAATTTACGAGATGTTACGTGAATTTACGAGATGTTACGTGAATTTACGAGATGTTACGTGAATTTACGAGATGTCACGTGAATTTGCGAGATGTCACGTGAACTTGCGAGGTGTTACGTGAACTCACGAGATGTTACACGTGAACTCACGAGATGTTACACGTGCATTTGCGAGATGTTACGTGAATTTGGGAGATATTACACGAAGAGATGCCTGGAAGAAACTCTGATTACACGTGAATTTGCGAGATGTTACGTGAACTAAGTGAACTCTACTTCACTTGCCCCATAGACCGTCAGGTTTGAAAGGGAAACTTTTACTTTACGTGAACTCACGATATGTTACACGTGAACTCACGAGATGTTACACGTGCATTTGCGAGATGTTACGTGAGTTTGCGAGATGTTACACGTGAATTTACGAGATGTTACGTGAACTCACGAGATGTTACGTGAACTCACGAGATGTTACACGTGAATTTGCGAGATGTTACACGTGATTATACGAAATGTTACACGAACTCATGTGAGGTTACACGTGAACTGACGAGACGTAAGTCGTGGCGACGAGAACTATAGGCCGACACCATCAAGGTGGGTTACACGACCCCATCAATATAAGACCCCATCAAGATGCGGTCCCATCAACTTGGGTCACACAAACACATAGCTGGGGATAATGGTGCTGCGTAACGAACAGAAAAGCTTAAGTGTGATGCCCAACCTCTGTAGGAGCGAATGGAAATGTTGACTATGGTGTTATACGTTTTTTTGTTTTTTTTGTAATTCGGCCAGTTTTCGCAGTTTTTGCTTAATGCTGAGAGCATTTATGGGCTAGATATTCTAGTATAAACCTAAAGCCGTACTAGGTTAACACTTTTACTACGCTGGTTGTATTAGGCATAAACGTGGATGAGATATATTAGCCGGTTTAATAAAAACTAGAACCGATTGGATGGAGACGAAACTAAAATCTGCCAACACGTACAGCTAAACAAAAAACCCAAGCCGTCAAAAAAATAAAATAAAGAAAGAAAGATTACCAAGGGGATATACACAAAGCCACAGATAAAATAATCAGTAATTAATCTTACCCCCCCCCCCCCCCCCCCATCTTACCCTAAACCCCCCCGTGTCAGACACACCAGTTGGGTATGTAAGACGCTGAAAGCTTAGCGCCCGTAGCGATCAATAAACATTTAGTATCATGAGATCCACGCTTCCCAGAATTCCTGACGGAAGCCGCGATTAATCCCGGTGTTTGAATGAGAGGTTGTCTGGGGGGCAAGGGATCGACAGCCAATACAATCCCCTCAGTCCCGTTAGAGGGGACCTATAGAAGCCGGCTATCATTCTTTTATCCCCTGCAAGGGTTTTCGATCTTTCGCCCGATGGGTATTCTTATTCCGTCGGCATGCATAGACGGTGGCTGTGAGTTAGGGGCCATCAGGATTACACTTGTGAGTGGCCAACAAATTAGGGGCCATCAGGATTACACTTGCGAGCGGCCAACAAATTAGGGGCCATCAGGATTACACTTGCGACAGGCCAACAAATTAGGGGCCATCAGGATTACACTTGCGACAGGCCAACAAATTAGGGGCCATCAGGATTACACTTGCGAGTGGCCAACAAATTAGGGGCCATCAGGATTACACTTGCGACAGGCCAACAAATTAGGGGCCATCGGGGTTACACTTGCGAGTGGCCAACAAATTAGGGGCCATCAGGATTACACTTGCTAGTGGCCAACAAATTAGGGGCCATCAGGATCACACTTTCGAGTGGCCAACAAATTAGGGGCCATCGGGATTACACTTGCGACAGGCCAAGAAATTAGGGGCCATCAGGATTACACTTGCGAGTGGCCAACAAATTAGAGGCCATCAGGATTACACTTGTGAGTGGCCAACAAATTAGGGGCCATCAGGATTACACTTGTGAGTGGCCAACAAAGTAGGGGCCATCACGATTACACTTGCGACAGGCCAACAAAGTAGGGGCCATCAGGATTACACTTGTGAGTGGCCAACAAAGTAGGGGCCATCAGGATTACACTTGCGAGTGGCCAACAAATTAGGGGCCATCAGGATCACACTTGCGAGTGGCCAACAAATTAGGGTCCATCAGGATCACACTTGCGAGTGGCCAACAAATTAGGGGCCATCGGGATTACACTTGCGACAGGCCAACAAATTAGGGGCCATCAGGATTACACTTGTGAGTGGCCAACAAAGTAGGGGCCATCAGGATTACACTTGCGAGTGGCCAAAAAATTAGGGGCCATCAGGATTACACTTGCGAGTGGCCAACAAATTAGGGGCCATCAGGATTACACTTGGGAGTGGCCAACAAATTAGGGGCCATCAGGATTACACTTGCGAGCGGCCAAGAAATTAGGGGCCATCAGGATTACACTTGCGACAGGCCAACAAATTAGGGGCCATCACGATGACAGCTACGAGTGGCCACACATAAAGAAGAATTGGCCCATGTCAAGTGGGGCCAACGAGAGCCAGGAATATCTTACTCGGGTGGCGGATCTTGAACGCGGGGTCGGGGCGAGCTAAGACTTATCTCCCCTGGTCTATGAAAGCGCCTGTGGCCCTGTCGATTCCAGCCAAAAATAGATTTCTCTAGCGTTAGATTTCTACAAGGGGGATATATTTTTCTTTACATGTACGTATATAATGTACATATACATTTTAAAAAGTCGTAGTTAGAGTAAATCCATATAGAAGTCGGGGTTAGAAAAGAAAGTTTAGCCTTATCAAATATCGTGAGTTGTTAAAAAGTCGTTGTTAGAATTAATTCATATAGAAGTCGGGGCTAGAAAAGAAAGTTTAGCCTTATCTAAGATCGTGAGACTTACACCGGATACAAGAGAGGAATCCGACGTGTCATTCATGGATCCACTTCCGTGTGACTTTAGTTTATCACGTTCGTGTTACTTTTGTGTCACGTCAGTGTGACTTTAGTGTGTGTCAGGTTCGTGTGACGTACGTGTCACGTCAGTGTGATTTTAGTGTGTGTCACGTTCGTGTGACGGAAATATTTGTCACGTTAGCGTGAGTCATGTTAATTAGACTTTACGTGTGTCACGCTAATGTGTGTGTCACGGTTGAGGATTGTGATTTGTTCACGTGACCAATGGCTAGCCCGTCTATATGAGCAACTGAAGAAACTACAGTCAAAGTGTCACCCCCCTCCCCCCCACACACTTTATCTTGTCCAGCTTACATCCTGTCCCAGTACACCACCCTCACCTTCCCACCACCCCCACCTTCCCACCACCCCCACCTTCCCACCACCCCCACCTTCCCACCACCCCAACCATCCCACCACCTATAGTCTCATAGATCTAGAAAGTTCTCTGATAGATGAGACTCACTACAGTGAAATAGTGGGGTGCCCAGCTACAATCTATGAAAGTCCTATGTTTTGTGCAATGATTGATTCTCAATATGAGCCAACAGGAGATGGTATATTTTGTACAGGGATTCTCAAATATCACTCAACATAAAGTCCTATATTTTGTACAGTGATTCTCAAATCTCACTCAACATAAGGTCCTATATTTTGTACAGGGATTCTCAAATGTCACTCAACATAAGGTCCTATATTTTGTACAGTGATTCTCAAATGTCTCTCAACATAAGGTCCTATATTTTGTACAGTGATTCTCAAATGTCTCTCAACATGAGGTCCTATATTATGTACAGTGATTCTCAAATGTCTCTCAAAATAAGGTCCTATATTTTGTACAGTGATTCTCAAATGTAGCTCAACATAAGGTCCTATATTTTGTACAGTGATTCTCAAATGTCTCTCAACATAAGGTCCTATATTTTGTACAGGGATTCTGAAATTTCCGTCAATAGAAGATCAATAATTTAATTAACAAAACGGAAAATGACACCTTAATTAGCCAGAGCTGATGTTCTATGCTGTTTAGAGTTGATATTAGCGGTTTGGGTTATGAGGCTCATACATATATATTTAGTCATGCAGGGTGGCGACTTAATTAAAATCAAAAGGAACGGAAATAATAAATTTGCTACTAATTCTTTTTAAAACTTAAACATGTACTAGACATTTTTGAAAATTTCTAGATACTACAAATAAAAATAATACATGTATTAAAACACAAAAACTATTCTTTTTGTTTAAAAAAAAAGATCCGATACCAAAAACGATAATGAATATGTTCTTGAAATCTCTCTAACACAAATCACCGACCGAAACGAAATTTTTACAATAGTTATAAAAAAATAAAATAAAAAATATAAGACGCTATCGGGTATGTGAATAGAGAGTGGTTAAAGAGGTCAGTCAGTGGTCAGTACAATCATGTAAGCGTTGGTACATTCTGTTTGGGCTTTTCAACACTCACATGCAAGCGAACTCACTGTCAATAAACATCAAATACACATCAATGTATATCTACGCATACATGTCCAGATAATTAATGACATCAGACTATCAGCGCTGCAATTAGCGACAACACAGACATTTTAAAAAAAAATTACATTGTAGATCACAAACACGTACACCATAAATTATCCAAAGGTTTTTTATCTAGACACGAAGCAGACGACTGTGAGAATAGTGTGAGAATTGTGTGAGAATAGTGTGAGAATAGTGTGAGAATAGTGTGAGAATAGTGTGAGAATAGTGTGAGAATAGTGTGAGAATAGTGTGAGAATAGTGTGAGAATAGTGTGAGAATAGTGTGAGAATAGTGTGAGAATAGTGTGAGAATAGTGTGAGAATCTGGTACAGGGAAGATCACGTGACGCAGGCCGGCACTTTAATCATAGGCTGGAGATTCCAGGGTAGCCGGAATTCCAGGCCCGCAGTCAATTCCAGAAATTGATGGCTTATTATTTTTGTATCCCAACCCACGTCACTGCTGATGGAGTTTCTTGGGCGGAAATGGAAGAACAATAAGGTCAAAGATCACACGGGGAAGCGATCGAGAGGCTAAAAGACAATCATGACATTCTTTAGACGGGTGACGTCAATTATGTCACACTTGGGGGATAGTTTTGACAGCGGCGTAGGCTTACGTCATACGGTCACATATCCCGGGAGAGTAGCCACACATCCCAGGGGAGTAGCCACACATCCCAGGGGAGTAGCCACAATTCCCATGGGAGTAGCCACACTTCCCATGGGAGTAGCCACACATCCGAGGGGGGGTAGCCACACGTCTCAGGGGGTAGCCACAAATCTTAGGGGGGTAGCCACAAATCTTAGGGGGGTAGCCACACATCTTAGGGGGGGTAGCCACACATCCCAGGGGAGTAGCCACACTTCCCAGGGGTGTGTTTATATCCTAGGGGAGTAGCCACACATATCAGGGGAGTAGCCACACATATCAGTGGAGTAGCCACACAACCCAGGGGGGTAGCCACACTTTCCAGGGGAGAAGCCACACCCATCCCAGGGGAATAGCCACACCCATCCCAGGGGAGTAGCCACACCCATCCCAGGGGAGTAGCCACAATCATCCCAGGGGAGTAGCCACACCCATCCCAGGGGAGTAGCCACACACATCCCAGGAGAGTAGCCACACTTCCCAGGGGAGCAGCCACACATCTCAAAAGAGTAGCCACACTTCCCAGGGGAGTAGCCACACATCCCAGGGGTAGCCACACTTCTTAGGGGAGTAGCCACACATCTCAAAAGAGTAGCCACACATCCCAGGGGAGTAGCCACACATCCCAGGGGAGCAGCCACACATCCCAGGGGAGTAGCCACACATCCCAGGGGAATAGCCACAATTCTTAGGGGAGTAGCCACATACCTGTTTCCCCCACCCTCACATAATGTACGATTTCCATACCGATACAGAATGTAAATTAAACAATTATACATCAACATAGAGAATTAAATTGTTCTTTATACTAAGGCAGTAAAACTTGTGATCGATCCTAACTTTACCTTAACCCCGAAGATCGAACCCTCACATCAAATCGAATACACTTTCAAAGTTACGATACTTAACGAACGCGATTACAATGTGGCTAGTTGTGGTACCTTTTAACGGAAAGTACGTCAGTACAGAAATAGTAAAATTACTCTATTACTGTAACTTGTTGTGTGGTAGAAAGTTATTGTCATTGTTTATGTACTGATGCGAAGCGTATACATGTATTTCAGACACAATGTTATCAAATACCATTATCTACTTTAAACTAACATTTAAACTTTTATCAAACTTGATAGCAAATTTCAAAAGGTAATGCCACACATGAATATAATATTATTGTTTATTTTTATCACGTTTCAAATGTAAAGAATACTGACAGACCTACCCGATTACCTGTTTGATGAAAATCCACCGCTAGATTAACCCGATAGTTGACCCCGTCCTCTAGCGATCCCAGCGCCCCCCGTCGCATGATGAAACATGTGTTATGTAAACAAGTCAAGCACGTGACGACCGGAACGTCGCACTACACACGTCGCCGTTACATTCAGGTGTAAGTGTGTCGCCGTTACCATTCAGGTGTGTTTATCAGGTGCGCCAAATTGTCTTGTCGAGTTAAGGTAAAGAGGGGGAAAAAATGATTCGTTGACGCATGCCTAAGTTAGCTAATGTTTCCTGTTTGACTTGGAGATTATTTGTGTGGACTTGGTTGTAGCGTGGGATAACATTCGCCGCGGGCTTTTCAAATGTAACGCTTGGTTAACAATAAGACTAAAGGGCCGTGCTGGTGATAATGAATGGAAGACATAACAGAATGGTTAAGGGGTTGTACTGTCGGTAATACAAACACGGATACATGATTAGACGTTTAGGGTTTTAAAAAAAAAACACCAGACGAATTGTTTAGGATACCTCTAGCGTAGACCATATAAATTATGACAAGAGAATCCCCCTAAGTTCGTCTGGATGTGGATAATTAGTTAATCAAAATATGGGTGGAGGTGTCGTGTATAGCACCCCTCTCCCAAGAGGTGCTGTACTACGTCTGCATAGTCCACTAAAAATATGACATTTTATAAATCATCGACATTCGTATTTCGCTATCTCTTAAATGTTTTTTTTTCCTCATCACAGTCTAGTGGGATATCGTTCATGGAGACTAATTAGTAAAGCTGAGACAATTAATTATAGAACAACTACCTCTAGAGCTGAGGACGTTGAAGAGACATTCTTATGTCGGGTAATCTCAGGAAGAAAAGTCACATGAAAAAAAAAGTAACAGGAAAACACGTCACAGGAAAAAAAAAAATCACCGGAAAAAAGTCACCGGAAAACAAATCACCGGAAAACAAGTAACCGGAAAAAAAAATCACAGAAAAGTCACAGAAAAAAGTCACAGGAAAAAGTCACAAAAAACCACATGTAACAAGAAAAAATACATTTTAATAATGCACCTTTGAAGACCTTACGTGTGTGATTTTAAAATTAAACAATTTTCAGATGAGATTTCTTTCAAGAAATTCTTGTAAAATTTCAACAAACCTCTGTCGTGCTATGTTTGTATGAACACCACTAACATTATCCATCAAACCTTAAATGACCCCAACAGCGGTCAGATGGGTCCGTTTTTGGCAACTTCTCACACACTCTGATATGAAAGACGTTGTGTCTATAGAACCATCCAATCACAAATTAGCTAACAAACAGCAGCATGAATTCTCCTACGACCCTAAAGACCCCTTGTATTGGCCGCCTATTTACAGACTATGACGCTGTCAACTTGTCTGCAAACAACAGCGACACTATCGTATTGACAGGTCAAATATCCTGTCAGGTTTTTACACGCAGACGTCAACAAAAAGTTCTCTGTACCCCAAGGGTCAGCGTGACCTGGTACAAAAAATGATCAATACAATTCTGCCAAAGTTTTCTCTCTATATGGACTTTTTCTGGCGCTATTATTAACAATTCGCAATTTATTTTGTCCAGGGTCATGCTGACCTTTGGGTAAACTGTGGCAGCTAACAGTTCCTGGGTCGATGATCCAGCTACAAGGAAGTCTTAGCTCAATGAGCTATCCCAACAGGATTCGTTGATCCAGCTACAAGGAAGTCTTAGCTCAATGAGCTATCCCAACAGGATTCGTTGATCCAGCTACAAGGAAGTCTTAGCTCAATGAGCTATCCCAACAGGATTCGTAGATCCAGTTAAACGTAAGTCTTAGCTCAAAGAGCTGTACCAACAGGATTCGTTGACCCAGCTACAAGGAAGTCTTCGCTCAAAGTGCTGTTCGATCAAGATTCGTAAAATCGACAATCCACCATTCCGCTTTGTCTAATGTCGAATTCAGTTTTTTGTTGTGTCGCGAAAACAAAAACACAGCAGTACAAAAAACAGACTGCATCAAAAGCGCACGAAAATGAGAAACGAAAAACGCACACAAAAATAATTACGCAAAAACCGAAATAGCGTTAAAAAAATGGCATATGAAAAAGAAATTCAAATTTCGCATCACGTAAAACAGCGCGCTCAGATTAATCGGCAAGCGGAAAAAAGATTCCATTTTGGGGCAAACACAAGCGGAATAATAAGGTAGAACACAGTAGTTACGAGAGGTAAAATGTGGGAATATTTCAGGGTGTCTAGAGTTACACTCACACAAACAGACACACCTACCTATGTTACGAGAGGTAAAATGTGGGAATATTTCAGAGTGTCTAGAGTTAGACTCACACAAACAGACACACCTACCTAAGTTACGAGAGGTAAAATGTGGGAATATTTCATGGTGTCTAGAGTTAGACTCACACAAACAGACACACCTACCTAAGTTACGAAATTTAAAATGTGGGAATATTTCATGATGTCTAGAGTTAGACTCACACAAACAGACACACCTACCTAAGTTACGAAAGGTAAAATGTGGGAATATTTCATGATGTCTAGAGTTAGACTCACACAAACAGACACACCTACCTAAGTTACGAAAGGTAAAATGTGGGAATATTTCAGGGTGTCTAGAGTTAGACTCACACAAACAGACACACCTACCTAAGCCAATGGTAAACCTGGAATTTTAGAAGCTAATAATAAAAAATAGCACATATTTGAATACGTATGTGTAGTACTGTTGGCCAAGATGTTACGTTTTTGTTTTGGACTTTTTTACTTTCTCGTATATACGTAGTATAGAGAAAGTATTGTAATCGTGCAAAAAAAAAAAAATCGAGATTTTTACAAATCTCGACGTTTTACACCTCACTGATACGGAAAAACATAATTTTGCAATCTTGTCCGTATGTCTGTGTGTGTGTCTGTGTGTCTGTGTGTGTGTCCGTGTGTAAACACGATAACTTGAGTACCGTTACAGCTAGGTTGATGAAATTTCATATATAAGTATTATATCAAAATCGTAGATCCGTATCAACTTTTGAGCGATTTCCGATAACCGGAAGTGGTACTTTTTCTACTTTGAATTTTTCAAAAGCCTATAACTTGAGTACTATTTCAGATAGATAAATGAAATTTCACATGTAAGTAAAAGATCTAATTCTCTACCTTCTGTTAAATTTTGAGTAATTTCCGTTGACCGGAAGTAGTAATTTACGCTACTTCCGATTTCTCAAAAAACTAATGTAAATTTTAAAAGTACTAATAATATTGCGCACTATTATGCGCTTTTTTATTTCGCGTTCACTTGGTGTGCAATTAATTTGTCTACGAGATTTTATTCTATTTTTAAAACTTTAAGTATTTAAAATGGATTAAAAATCATGTCTATAGCCCGAGTTCCCATCCCCTGTTATTTTATATAAGAATATTCGAGAAAGTTTAGGGGAGATCACTCCCGGTTTATTTTCTTTTTCCTTTTGACCAGTTTATAAAATAAAAATTGGACCAGTTTTTCTGCCCGCTGGCTGAAACAGAAGCCACCCATCAACCGCCCTCTGCCCCACCCTCCTGTGTTGAAGACCTTTAAAAATGTGTCCATTAAAGTCTCAGGTCTCAAGGTCTCAAGGTCTCAAGGTCCCAGGTCTCTCATCGTGTGCTGGCTCGGGCATTAAGTACGTGAGGTTTTAATAACTAGTAGGCCTCGGGCGACATACAAGGCTAGCATCAACATTATCAACTGATACCTCGTTTAGCATCAACATTATCAACTGATAACTCGTTTAGCATCAACTTTATCAACTGATACTTCGTTTAACATCAAATAGTAGGCCTCGGGCGGCATACACGGCTAGCATCAACATTATCAACTGATACCTCGTTTAGCATCAACATTATCAACTGATAACTAGTTTAGCATCAACATTATCAACTGATACCTCGTTTAGCATCAACATTATCAACTGATACCTCGTTTAGCATCAACATTATTATCAATGAACACATTTTACATCAACATTATCAACTAAGAGCTACTTTAGTATCAACATATCAAAGTTGACATATTTTAACATGATCTAGTGGTTTCAACGTTAAAAGCTAAGTAAAGTTGATTAAAATCAATCTTATCAACTCAGTGATTCAACAAGCATCCTTAACTAAATGAACTCAGCAGTAGCGTACGCAGGGGGGGAGCAGGGGGAGCGGCCGCTCCCCCTCTGGCCATTTTCAGCAAAGTGGCGCCTTTTTTGGAAACATTTTAAACTCAAAGTTTTAAACAGATATTTGTTAAAAATATTTTTGGTCGGCACATCTATGTAAATCACAAGATTTCTTTTCATGCAGAAATTAAGCATGTTTGTACTAGTCTAGTAGTTTCTACGTTTACAACACGTATTAACAGCTACATCAGTTTGCCATTCTAAAAATAACCTTTACGATGCATTGCAATGTTTAAAAAACCTCTACGGTAGTACCACTTAACAAGAAAGGTGTTAAGTTTAAGGCAACTGTATTATGTATTTGCTTACGAATAATTGAATTAGAAAATGTTATACATAAAACTTCACACATAATTACTTTATATATACAGTTTGACTCGTGTGATTTATTTTAAAAAATACAATAAAGAAACAAATACAACTAATGTGGCACCTCTATTTAAATTTACTTATGAGCAAACTGCGTAGTGGTGGGGACATTTTGACAAGGTCAACAACTTCATCACGATAGTGATTACGATTACAAATTATATGAAACTGTTACAATTCCCCCTCCCCCATGGACCCTTCTGTAAAAAAAAATATTGTCATAATACCACTGCTACATATTTTAATCTATTTCTGTAATATATATTTGTGTAATATATATTTGTGTAATATATATGTATGTTTAGAACAGTCATCTAAAAACTGACGCTATGTTCACTCTGAGTTGGTTATCTCCCCCCCCCACACACACACACCTCACCACCACAATTGTGTAGAGCGACATTAATGTCACACCTAGGTATACACTGGGTTGGGTAATTGACCTAAAGTGAAAGGACAGTGGTGAATGAAGTTGAACCCACCCCCCCCCAAACCCACCCCGAACTGATCTGTTTAGTACATTGTAATGATGTACCAAAGTACCATGCCGCCAGAAAATTAGCTTTTAAAACGTAAAACTCTGTAAATATTGTTTTTGCAATTACCAGTAAAAAGGTGTGTGATCAATCAGAGGCGTAGCAACCCCTCCCGGCGCCCGGGGCGAACTTTCAGTTTGGCGCCCCCATATATATATATATATATATATATATATATATATATATATATATATATATATATATATATATATATATATATATATATATATATATATATATATATATGTGTGTGTGTGTGTGTGTATGTGTGTGTTTGTGTGTGTGTGTGTGTGTGTGTGTGTGTGTGTTTGTGTGTGCGACAGTCTGGAAAAAATTAACAATTACGCTGATTGTCGTTCCCTAAAACATCACTGGACGCCAATTAAATTCACCTTAAGATGCCGAAACGAATAAAAAGTAGAAAATCAAAAGAGCTTAGAACAGTGAGCTCTATCGAACCCGAGAGGTTTAGTAATTCAGTGTCAGGGCTTCCGCGGAGGTCAAGACACACACCCGACTTATAGGATTCACGATCGGATTTTCTCATTGTGGACGATACAACTATTAAGGAGGGTTCGGTGATTGCGCATATGAAACTGGTTGGGTTCGGTACTCCAAAGAGTTAAGAACCACTGCTTTTTAAAGCGCCCACCTCCCCATCTAGGAAAGCTGGAAAGCGGGTTTTCCGGTCACTGCTTCTTAAAGATATACGTATTACAGTTAAACAACCAAGGTAGAAAACAGTTAAATCAGTATGCAAAGGCTCTCAGTCGTTAAATTTCTTTACTTTGACTGTTTATAATTCAAAATTGCAGCTTAAAATGAGCTTTTAATTTTTTTTCTACCCCTTTTGGCGCCCCCTTAGGGTCGGCGCCCGGGGCGGCCGCCCTCCCCGCCCTCCCCTAGCTACGCCTCTGTGATCAATACTATGTTAAAAAATGATCTTTCAAGAACACAAAGAAGCAGCTGTTAATTAAAATATATGATCTGAACTAAAAGACCGATAGTTAGTCAAATGTTGACTGTTATTCCGAATGTTTTTGTATTGTATCGAAAAGTATGCTTTTATACCAACTCTGATTTTAAAAACTTTCATTATACTGTAATACTTTAGCATTTATGATGACGATATATTAAATTCTGATTATAGACAAAAACATTTTGTAAAAACGAATAGTGTTAAACAATTTCATTATATTCTAAAGTAATTATTTATTTGTTTTGACATTTATAATTAAATGTGTAGATATACATATTTATATTAAGAGGGTGATTATTTCCCCTATTTCAATGGTCTTAAATAATTTCCAAGGAATTATTATGAAAGAATTTTTTTTTACAAGAATTACAAAACAGACTGTGTTACGTTCATTGTTTTTGGTTGTAGTGTATATATATATATATATATATATATATATATATATATATATATATATATATATATATATATATATATATATATATATATATATATATATATATATATATATATATATATATTGTTTAGATTGATACAATTTTTGTTTTGTCGGCCTACATAGTGTGTTTTTTCTTATTTCTTCAGAGTGCTACTTTCAATTTATTTTACATCATAGCGAAGTAATGACATACAGCTAGTAATTATATATATATATATATATATATATATATATATATATATATATAATACACGTATATAGAACGTGTTAAAAATTCGGCGCCTTTTTTTGCTCTTTTCGCTCCCCCTACAATGAAAACCTGGATACGCCTCTGGAACTCAGCGCAACTCGTCGGGCAGAAGTAGAACAAAAATGTTCATGAAAATCGATATCAAAAACTTGTGGATAGGAAGAAGTTGTCATTTTCGAAGTCCAGCAACCGTCTAGAGCGTAGCTGAAGTTTCACAAGAACGTTTGTGTGAGCAGTGGATGACACGTGCACGCGATGAACTCATCTCCTGTATACTCTCGACACCAGTCTCGGGATTTGATGCCACGGTGAGGGGTGTACTGAGGTACTCACGTGCAGGGGTAGCAGGGTCAAGGGTTTCTGGGGTGACAAGGTCAAGGTTTCGCGGTGCGGCTAGGTCAAGGTTTATTAGTGCAATTAGGTCAATGTTTTCTGGTGCAATTAAGTCTTTGTTTTCTGGTGCTATACACTCGTTATTGTGCTACTGTGTCAAGGTTTCCTAGTGCTACGGTGGTAATTTTTTTTTAAACACATCCTGCCCATTTTAACAACCAGTCACAACCCGCCTCAACCCCTAGCACTCTAAAAGTTCTCATCTATATTAAAACATGGCACCAACCCTTATACTCAGCACCTTACACCTAAATGGTTGTACCCCAACCCAACGCCTTTCCTCAACACTCAGATGAAACTTGTCTCAAATTTTCCATACAAACAATTCAACAAGTCAGAAAGTAGCCCATTAAATAAACAGCAAATTTATTTAGCAGGAAGTGAGCTAGTCATGATGCATGGTGCGGCTTTTATGCCAGATTATAATTAATTAATTAACTAATTAGAGAGACGTGTAGCTATGTGGTGTCCTTGACATACGTAGACACATATGAACACATATAAACTACCGCAGGCGGGTTAGTGATGCTAAATGTCTGCTTTGTAAAACTACAGCTATGATTTCTAACGCTATGTATACTCTATAACGCTGGTAGTATGCTTTATAATGCAAAATTAAGGCTCTAAAAAAACTACATATATGCTCTATAACGCTATACGTATGATTTTTAACCATACACATCAGACATAATCGAACACTAGATCACATTCAGAAATCAGACAACAGTCAAACCAGACGCAGGCATCTCAAAAACCATATCAGACACAGACATAGACACAGACATAAGACACAGACATAAGACACAGACATAAGACACAGACATAAGACACAGACATAAGACACAGACATAAGACACAGACATAAGACACAGACATAAGACACAGACATAAGACACAGACATAAGACACAGACATAAGACACTGACATAAGACACAGACATAAGACACAGACAAAGCAGATCAGACACAGACTTCAGGGAACAAAGGACAAAAATAGACAAGACACGATGCAACAAAAGCTGCTTTAATAAAGGATGTCCCCGACCCCCGGGTAAATGTTTTGTAAACTCCCCCCCCCCCCACAGATAACCTTAGGCCAGGACTTGATTGGAATAAAGAAATCAATAGAGAGCCAAGTGATACATGAACCTAGTGATATGAAATTTGTTCGGAAGTCGAGAAACTAATGATATGAAGTTTTAGCCGAGACAAAATATGGGGAATTTACATCGCAATATGTCTGTCATTTTATATGTTGGCCATCCAATGTGTCTGTCATCCAGTCTATAGGCCCATCTAATCTATCGGTCATCCAGTCTAACGGCCATCCAATGTATCGGCCATCCAATCTGTCGGCAATCCTATCTATCGGCCATCCAATCTATCGGCCGTCCAATCTATCGGCCATCCAATCTATCGGCCATCCCATCTATCGGCCATCCAATCTATCGGCCATCCAATCTATCGGCCATCCAATCTGTCGGCCATCCAATATATCAGCCATCCAATCTATCGGCCATACAATCTTTCGGCCATCTAATCTATCGGCCATCCAATCTGTCGGCCATCCAATCTATCGAATCTATCGGCCATCCAATCTATCGGCCATCCAATCTGTCGGCCATCTCATCTATCGGCTATCCAATCTATCAGCCATCCAATCTATCGGCCATCCAATCTATCGGCCATCCAATCTATCGGCCATCCAATCTATCGGCCATCTCATCTATCGGCCATCTAATCTATCGGCCATCCAATCTGTCGGCCATCCAATCTATCGGCCATCCAATCTATCGGCCATCCAATCTATCGGCCATCCAATCTATCGGCCATCTCATCTATCGGCTATCCAATCTATCGGCCATCCAATCTGTCGGCCATCCAATCTATCGGCCATCTCATCTATCGGCTATCCAATCTAACGGCCATCCAATCTGTCGGCCATCCAATCTATCGAATCTATCGGCCATCCAATCTATCGGCCATCCAATCTGTCGGCCATCCAATCTGTCGGTCATCCAATCTGTCGGTCATCCAATCTATCGGCCATCCAATCTATCGGCCATCCAATCTATCGGCCATCCAATCTGTCGGCCATCCAATCTGTCGGCCATCCAATCTATCGGCCATCCAATCTATCGGCCATCCAATCTATCGGCCATCCAATCTATCGGCCATCTCATCTATCGGCTATCCAATCTATCAGCCATCCAATCTGTCGGCCATCCAATCTATCGGCCATCCGATCTATCGGCCATCCAATCTGTCGGCCATCCAATCTATCGAATCTATCGGCCATCTAATCTATCGGCCATCCAATCTGTCGGCCATCCAATCTATCGGCCATCCAATCTATCGGCCATCCAATCTATCGGCCATCCAATCTATCGGCCATCTCATCTATCGGCTATCCAATCTATCGGCCATCCAATCTGTCGGTCATCCAATCTATCGGCCATCTCATCTATCGGCTATCCAATCTAACGGCCATCCAATCTGTCGGCCATCCAATCTATCGGCCATCCAATCTATCGGCCATCCAATCTGCACCTACACCAGTGAAATCGTGTTTAGTGTTTTATTGTTTATTTTATAGTTCGTCTGCCCAAACTGATGACGTCATGTTCACTTTCTCCAATCCACCATCATCTAATTCGTACACTCTCATAACCATAACGGCGTGTTACAATGATGGGGTAGTTAGAATGGGGAGGGGAGGATAAGGGGGAAGTTTTGAACGAAGAAGAGCGAAAAAAAAAACGGACTAAACTCTCTATAAAAATAAACAATTTTCATCCCAGCGTAAGAAGTTTGTGTACAGACTGCACAATGTAATCAGTTTTAGGAAGTTGTAAAAACACCCAGTCTAGAACTTTCCCGAATCTGGTGTAACATCGCCCGCGGTAACGCCGGTATAAAATTAACCTCTTGTAGGTCCGCCGCTGCTGTGGCATGACAATAGAACCAAATCACCAGAAACTTGAACGTTACGTGCCGGGGATGTGGGCACAGGCCGTTTGAGAGGGCGATTGAGATTCTTTTTTATGTCGATACCGATAATCGATTACTACAGCTCGATACTGTGTACTGTGAATTAACACCGATTACGATACTAAACCCGGACCTAGCTGGAGTTTATAAAACTAACCCGGAAATAGATCTGAAAATATTTTTTATTGAGTTCTGCTTTCTATTGTTAACATGTCCACAAAAAATATTAAAATTACTAGGCATTTAAAAAAGCGTATATTAGTTCATTATAGATTTAAATAACAGCGGTAATTTAAACAATAAAGCTGATGAAAATAAGAGCGAGCGATTTTAAAACCTAAATTAATTGGTAATTTTTTATTACCATAAATGCTACCGATGCAATCAATCCTATTTTCTGAATTAGAATGGAGGAATTTCGGAACATCCACGGAAAATCGATTACACCAGTATCGAAACAACGCTTGAATCGATTAGTCATTGAGATGTCTGATTTGTCGAAAAGGGGAGACGATCCTAGAAAAGAGTATGTGAAGGGGACTCAACTCGTGACTTGCCGTCTGCACCCCCTCCCCCCTCCCCGGAACCCTTTCCCCGCACGTGCTCGCGAGACAAAACTCACCCTAAAAAAGCTATCTACGTCAAAAATCTCAGAGAAAATATCAGACTGAAAGTTTGGTGTGGGGAGGGAGAGGGGTGGGGGGGGGGGGGGTATATGTGGAATCTATGAGGGAAATAATCCAAATATTAAAATGCATTGAAACAGAAGACTGCGCATGACAGGGTAAAGACCCCCGGAGACAAGTTAAGACGGTCTCAAAAGTATGACGTCACTCTCTAATTCTGACACCATTTTTTTTTCTCTTTTTTTTATGCACGATTTAATAAGGGTTGTTGGAATAGCGCTCTTCAAAAGCGTAAAATAGAAAAGGGAACAGAAATTCGGGGAGGGGAATTGAAATTCCTACCACGAATAGAACTATTTTAGTCGAGATGTGATAGACAATTGGCGCAGTGCCATCTACATTTGATTAATTCTAGAACCGCATGGGACAATGGTTGGTGGTCATTAATTCGATGGTGGAGACTTTCATAATTGGTGAAAAAAAGATGGAAGAAAGAATTGGGGATGAAAAATAAATTGGGCAAAATAATGGATTAAAAAAATTGATCCAAAAACATAGTTTGACTGAATGGAATTATGTAATACCAATCTTGGTTTTACATCACGCTGATTAATTCTTTTGATGAAAAAAATGATAATTTTAGAATGACAAAAAATAGATAAATTAGGCAATACACAAGGTACAGAGTAGATAGACAGTAGACAGAGAGTGGGTAGAGAGTAGATAGATAGTAGGTAGAGAGTAGATAGAGAGTAGGTAGAGTAGGTAGAGAGTAGGTAGAGAGTATTCGGGCATTTGTCGCATTGGGGCAAGTGTCCATTCGGGAATACGAGAGTATGTAGAGAGTATGTACAGAGTAGGTAGAGAGTTGGTAGAGAGTAGCTTGAGAGTATGTAGAGAGTATGTAGAGAGTAGATAGAGAGTAGGTAGAGAATATGTACAGAGTAGGTAGAGAGTAGGTAGAGAGTAGGTAGAGAGTAGCTTGAGAGTATGTAGAGAGTATGTAGAGAGTAGATAGAGAGTAGGTAGAGAGTAGGTAGAGAGTAGATAGATAGTAGGTAGAGAGTAGATAGATAGTAGGTAGAGAGTAGATAGAGAGTAGGTAGAGAGTAGGTAGAGAGTAGATAGAGAGTAGATAGAGAGTAGATAGAGAGTAGATAGAGAGTAGATAGAGTAGATAGAGAGTAGATAGAGAGTAGATAGAGAGTAGATAGAGAGTAGATAGAGAGTAGATAGAGAGTAGGTAGAGAGTAGATAGAGAGTAGGTAGAGAGTAGGTAGAGAGTTGATAGAGAGTAGGTAGAGAGTAGGTAGAGAGTAGGTAGAGAGTAGGTAGAGAGTAGGTAGAGAGTAGGTAGAGTAGGTAGAGAGTAGGTAGAGAGTAGGTAGAGAGTAGGTAGAGAGTAGGTAGAGAGTAGATAGAGAGTAGATAGAGAGTAGATAGAGAGTAGATAGAGAGTAGATAGAGAGTAGGTAGAGAGTAGGTAGAGAGTAGATAGAGAGTAGATAGAGAGTAGATAGAGAGTAGATAGAGAGTAGATAGAGAGTAGGTAGAGAGTAGGTAGAGAGTAGATAGAGAATAGGTAGAGAGTAGATAGAAAGTAGATAGAGAGTAGATAGAGAGTGATGGAGAGTAGGTAGAGAGTAGGTAGAGAGTAGGTAGAGAGTAGGTAGAGAGTAAATAGTAGATAACGAGTAGATAGAGAGTAGGTAGAGTAGATAGAGAGTAGATAGAGAGTAGATAGAGAGTAGATAGAGAGTAGATAGAGAGTAGGTAGAGTAGATAGAGAGTAGGTAGAGAGTAGATGGAGAGTAGGTAGAGAGTAGGTAGAGAGTAGATAGTAGATAGAGAGTAGATAGAGAGTAGGTAGAGTAGATAGAGAGTAGGTAGAGAGTAGATGGAGAGTAGGTAGAGAGTAGGTAGAGAGTAGATAGAGAGTAGATAGAGAGTAGGTAGAGTAGATAGAGAGTATGTAGAGAGTAGATAGTAGATAGAGAGTAGATATAGAGTAGATATAGAGTAGATATAGAGTAGATATAGAGTAGATATTGAGTAGATATAGAGTAGATATAGAGTAGATATAGAGTAGATAGAGAGTAGATAGAGAGTAGATATAGAGTAGATAGAGAGTAGATAGAGAGTAGGTAGAAAGTACACAGAGAGTACACAGAAAGTACATAGACAGTACATAGAGAGTACATCACCCAGAACTAATGAGGAGTTTTACAAGTTAGTTTGGTTTAAGGATCATACAAAGGTGCGGAGTCCAATGTTTTTCGGATTAGATTATCTTTAAAACGATACACTCCCTACTAATGTGTTAGTACGTCTACTCCACACGTAATCCTGGACTTGCTGAGGTTTGTGTACATACTCGAGCACACCAACATTTTAGCAAATAATTTCACGTGTATTTCCCATATTCTGTCTAACGTAGACATTAGGTCGAAACACATTCATAAAAACAACAACCTAAAGGTTTATAATAGACCCTTAAAATATTTTATCTTAGCTTAGGGGCCCCTGTCTCTAAGACTACTTAAACTAGACCCAAGGGACTGAAGTCAACTGGTCAATACGAGATTGTTTCCCTTTTTGTTTTTACAAAATGGTATCGCCGTATCTGAAACAAAAGGTCTCCGTGTCTTCTTATGGCCTTTAATGAGCTGTACATTTTCTTTGACATGTCTGGCACAAGTCTCAGGTAGAAACAAAAAGTTGAGTGGGAAAAAAAAGATGATCGAAGTACAGAGGTCAGGTATAATAATGGCGACGACAAAAAATTTTGTTTAGATTTTCATTTTTTTTTACTGAAACACTATTGGAGTTATTTTTAGCGTCTATAAATTACGTCACGGTACACAAGATGATGGGGAGAGAGGAGGGATGGAGGGGTGGGGGATGGAGTCGTGGATAGAGTAGTCGGTGGAGGAATGAGTGTAGGGAGGGGGGTGGGTGGATGGTGGATAGAGAATGGATGTGGGTGGGTGTTTGGATTGAGGAGTGAATGTGTGTGTGCTTATGGTGGGGCGGTAGATGAGTGGATGGATAGAGAATGGATGGGGGTGGGTGGGTGGATGAGTGGATGAATGAGTGGGTGGAGGGGGGGTGAGGGGTGGATGGATGGTGGATAGAGAATGGATGGGGGTGGGTGGGTGGATGAGTGGATGAATGAGTGGGTGGAGGGGGGTGAGGGGTGGATGGATGGTGGATAGAGATTGGATGGGGGTGGGTGGGTGGATGGAGGAGTGTGTGTGTGTGTGTGGTGGGGGGGTAGATGAGTGGATGGATGAATGGATGGAGGAGTGGGTGGGTGGGTGGAGGAGTGTGTGTGTGTGGTGGGGGGGGGGGTAGATGAGTGGATGGATGAATGGATGGAGGAGTGGGTGGGTGGATGAGTGGGTGGGTGGGTGGATGGAGGAGTGGGTGGGTGGATGGAGCAGTGGGTGGGTGGATGGAGGAGTGGGTGGGTGGATGGAGCAGTGGGTGGGTGGATGGAGGAGTGGGTTGGTGGATGTATTTCGACTCACCAACCGTTGCATGTACGGCATCTAGCCAAACAGCAGCCTGATTTAAGCATCTTAAAATTTAACAGCCCATCTCACAGTGTGTTACACGTCACCGAACCCAATTACCACAGCAACACCACCACATTCTTCCAGCAACTAGCTTTAGAAATCCCACTTTTCACCCCCCCCCACATATTTTAACCCGTCCCGTGTTGAGCACCCCCCCCCCCCCCGACTCACGCCTTTTGACCCCATGTTTCGTGAGCCCATCAGGAGAACACTGGTGACTCCATCGTCTCACCAGCGAGTGGTGACTTGTCTCACCATTAGCCACTAACGGACCCTCATCACGATCTCGAGGCCCAGATGAACCACGTGACGTCTACCAATCTATTTTTAGAATAATTAAACTGACCAGCCCTCTCAAGACACGGGTTGTTTATGGTCGTGTTGGACTTTACACCATACCCCCCCCCCCCCCCCCCGCTGAGGGTTGGCTGCCATTTTGTTTCCATTAGCTGGTGCAGATAAACAAATACTTTCTCATTCGAGAGAAAACATTTCTTTGATATCACACATCGGCTTCAAGTAGGTGAAGTTAAACGATTTTCATAAAGTACCTAACAATCACCTGTGTCAGTGACCTCGGCATATGAAGAGATAGTGTGGTCAGCATTATCCCCAGACGTATTTAGTCCCTAACCTGAGTCACTTACCCATTAGAGCTGGATGGACACGATTCGAACTCGAGACATTCGGGTTAGCAGTTGTATATTCTATTAACCGACCACGCCGTCCCAAAATATTGTCGAAAATCCCTCAAAATTTGACAAAAGGTCTTCGGACAAATGATATTCGACATATTTGATCCCGACAAAATGACCCAAACAGATACAACGTTCCCGGCAGAATGATCCACAAAAATAGTCAAAAACTACGACAAATCACCGAAAAACATGCCCAAATGCCATTTTCCCGAAGGCCGATTTTCCGAATGGACACTTGCCCGAATGCGACAAATGCCCGAATGGACACTGCCCGAATGCGACAAATGCCCGAAAAAATTAATATGTTGTAAATGTAAAGATAATATGTATTATATAACAAATACTTTTCGAGAGGGAAATAATCACACAAATGCGTTGCCGCTTGTTGTTTTTTTTTTGCGGGTTTTAAGTTTCTTAATTATATTAATAGACTAATGACCATGATTAATAGGCTAATGACTAATATTATTTTGTTTTAAAAGTATCACACGGATAACCTTTTATGGAAACAATATTGAATGACAATATTAAGAAAAAGAATATTTAAATGATTAGTTTTATTTAAACCATACTTGGTGTATGACGTGAATGTTTAATTCCTTACAGAAAACTTCAGCGAGAACCATACGGCGGGTCAAGGTAACCTAAGAACGACTGCAGCAGTGTCAAGGCCACCCTACCTAACCTCTAAGTTTCCTGTGCTATATGTCACTTCCCTCCCAATCGTTCCTATGCTACAGAATTGTGTACTATTTATTTACATTCTTTAATCTCAATATAACTAAAATAGACTTCAGTTTGAAGGGTAATGAAAACATGTAAACAAAAGGGACGCTACTCTAAATCTACTCGAATACTTATATGTAAAAATCCTAGCATACACCACTAGTCAACTAATTTTTTAGTCATATACTTTTTGGATATTTACAAAATTAAATTTAAAACAAATATAAAAACCTTTAAAATAACAATAATAGAATAATTCATATGTGAAATCCATCCTTTACAGTTATGGACAAAGCTCAATGATTAAAATAAATTTAAAGAATCGATTATATATAATTATCTTGATGGATTCAGTTCTTCGGTTTTTTCGGCCCTGTTGTTAGGCCCTAATCAATCCCTTAGGTCAGTAATGCGACCGAAGGTTGAGTTCTAACATACGAGTGATCTCAAGCTCAAGAAAGTGAGTTGAAATAATTTGAGCATTGTGATAATGGCGTCGCATGAATTTTTGCGCGAATTCATACGTCAACCATCACCAGTTCTACTACATTACTTCAACCATTTCGAGATGTATATCACTTAAGTTATCTGCTCGCTGCACTTGATCGCTGCCCTTGAGTCGGTTGAAGGTTGTCCTTGCCTCAAGTTTAAGCACGCGCTTTGCTTTACATCGGCAAGAACATCGGTAGCGGTTGTTGTAATGGACAGTAATAAAGCTTCAAGACAACATCTCTTGAATGCTATAAACAAAAGGCTAACTTCACTTGTAGTAATAAAGAAATGTCGCTTACAGTCTCTTATCGACCCTTCATAGCAAACAAACACTAAAGACACCTGGATAGCCTTTAGAGTCTATCCAGGTAACGAAATAAATCGTAAATTTCTGACTTTAGGAGAAAACATGCGGACCTTGGTGACAGCATTATTATTACATATTCTAAACAGAGTTTCTTCCAGGCATCTCTTCGGGGTGAGGGGCGAACGAAATTAAATTTATATAATTTATATAGAAAATATATGGATCTACTTTTGACAGTGTCCCCCCCCCCCCTCCACCCCCCGAAAATTTCAAGTGCCCCCCGGAGAAAAATGTCTGGAAGAAACACTGATTCTAAATATTAATAAAAGTATCCAATAGATAATATAGGGACACACGCTCTTCTCTACAGTAATTTAAATAGTAGTGTATAGTTATACATTTAAAGAAAATAATTTATTTTATCTTTTTTAGTGCATTATTACATAAAAGCTTGTTATTAAAACGCTTACGCATTTTTTTATACAACATCGCAGCCATTAACCCCACACGAATAAAGTGCAACTCAACTGTGGCACATACTAATGTTACATTTGAACGGAAGTTGATCCATGGCGTAACCTGTGTATTGCCAATGACGTTTTTAACAAAACAGTCTCATTTCACATGGAAACACATTCATTTGAAAACATGTTTAACTCAATAAGTTCAATCAGACGTAACATTTTGTATATTTAGCGTCGCTAGTCAGTATTCAAGTAGGTATGTCAAACTGCGTAAAAATTTCGCCCGCGTCGCCCAAATATAGTCTAGATCTAGATATCTAGAAGCTTTACACTTTATAGTTTCGATAATAAAAAGGGCTCGTATAGTAATAACCTTGGTACCATTAAAAAGTAGTTGTTGATATTAAACAATATATCCCATTTACCAATAGAAAGGAAAAGTGGTTCCAAAGTGGTTCCACTTGCAGAAAGCATATTTTTTAACCAAATTTGGATATTTCATAACATTTGTGAAATAAGTACACAATCACTTCCGGTTTTACTAAGGCTAGAAATGTTCAAACACAAAATTACTAATAATATAATAGTAATTTACCAAACATTTTTATCTTAATTTGCATTCGTATGATCAGGGTTTTGTGGTGAAAGGGGATGTTATATTATTTAATATAAATAAACTACTAGGCTATATTCCATTGTAATAATAAGTAAATCGTAATTAATATCAAGATTTTAATATAGGCCTAAATCTAGATCGACCTCTGACTACTGGGTCATTTATTAACGATGTCACATTTTGTTCGTCCCCCTCCCCCCCCCCCCCCGCCCACTCTCTATCTTTTTAAAGCAGCGATGTTTAGAAAATATTTAGACCTATGGGCTTTTCCAACATTTAATGTAGGCCTATAGATGAATTATTTTATAACAATTTATAAAACAACTATTAATAATGCAAATAAAGGCTTAAATTCAGTTTCTTAACATGAGGTTTGTTGAACATGGAAAAGTGTCATCTTACTTTCTGAACCCCCTCCCCCTTGACACAAAGGTCCAAATCTCCCCCACCACCTCTGATGTCTTTTATGGACGACCACTACAGCATTTTGCTATTATTTATAGGATATTTATTGATAAGTCATACAAAACCAATTACATTTGTTGTTGTGATGGTATCTCTGTCATTTTAGTTTAGAGATAATAGACAGCACTATCAACCTAGCGCCCGTTGTATCCTCCCACAACGGGCAATTTTTCTCTTAAATAATAAGTAGTTAACTCTTATCAGAGAAGATGAGATTTAAGTTTGTAAAAAACCACCCATTCGAGCCTGATGGTTCATAGAACGATGAAGTAGTGTTCAACTGTTTCAGCGACCTAGGCATTTGAAGGGATCTTCTTCTTCTTCTTCGTTCTTAATTGAGAATATGGTGGAGGATTTAGACAACAAGTCCAACTTTGTGAACAAACCGGACTGTGGTCTCCAGATCAGCAGGTGCCCCATATAATTTTTCCCTGAGTGGGGTGAGCAGGGGCCAGTGTCTGACTCGCGCCTGGCTATATAGAGAACATTCCTGAAGGACGTGCTCCGTATTTTATTTGAAGGGATATATAGGCCGAATTTCTTGACATCGGATTAAAGTATCACACATCGGCAATCCTGAGATTTTAGTCTAACATGAAAAAAAAGCTTGTTTTCTTTGTCAGTTGTGTTGTTGTGTGCAAGAATATATGTGCATTATCACAGGGTAAGTTTGTGGATGAAAGAACACGCTGGGACTTGATATATGTGAGATAGGGGTGAACTAAGACGATACGTCCGGTAGTGTGACGGAAGGATATGTCCTTAGCTTGGCGTAGCGAGGGGGGGGGGGCGGGGGGTGCGGACCGCATCGGGTGACACCATTTAGGGAGGTGACGCCAAGGCAAAAAATAACAAAATATATATAGAAAATTTGAGAGGGGGGGGGGGTGCAAATCGAAAGTTTGAGGGGGGGGGGGGGGCAAATCGAAAACTTGAGGGGGGAGGGTGCAAATCGAAAACTTGAAAGTTTGTCGCTACGCCTCTGGGGGGTGACACCATTAAGTGCCGCACAGGGTGACACCCGACCTCGCTACGCCACTGCTTACAGGTGACGTGGGCCATCGGCTCTGCAGGAAGTCTACTAACAGCAATAACTAGTGAACATATTTTCTGTACGTATAAAGTATAAGGTAAAGAAATCTTAGACACTACTTCACCATAATTCATCAACCCTGTACAGCTAAAAATGTTTCCTAAAATAACTTGAATGATGGGCGGGAGTATGAGGTAAAAACATGTAAACCTGGATAAGTATAAGGTAAAGATACTGTGAACACAACTTCTTTATGTATAGAGCTGATAAATTGTAAAGACAACTTCTGTATAAAGAATAATGACGAGTTATTCCTGGAAGTAGACACATAAACATTTTAATAAAGAGATAACACATTTTATTTACAAGGTTTTATTTTCCGCCGAAAGAGCTAAAACGGAAGAAAAATAAATAAATAAATAAAACTTGTACAACAAAGCTCAGGACGTAACTATGCCCCTCCATCATAAAGTGTTTGTTTACCGTTTAAAAACTTTGAACAAGTTTTCTTTAAATGTCGTTAGCTGTCATCGTTTCTGTATAACAAACATTGTAAAAACATAAATCTATGAAATATTAATCCATCATTGATCAAAGGTCCAGAATTGTCATGTGACTTGATTAATCATTAAAATTTATTTTATTTTTATTTTATTTTAAGGGTTGATAAAATACCAGCCAAGCCTTAGTGAAGTTTGATCTTTTTTTAATATCCCCAACGTAAAAGGGTATCACGTGATCTATAATTTTAACGTAATCTGGTCTATGATCGATAATGAAAACACTAATTGGATACATCTAGAGGGCAAACCGTCATGGTGTCCACGTGACTTTGTTGGTGTCTTCTCATTGGTTCGAACAATGAATTCAGTTCGAACAATGAATTCAGTTCGAACACTTAATTCAGTTCGAACACTTAATTCAGTTCGAACAATGAATTCAGTTCGAACAATGAATTCATTTCGAACAATGAATTCAGTTCGAACACTGAATTCAGTTCGAACAATGAATTCAGTTCGAACAATGAATTCAGTTCGAACAATGAAGTCAGTTCGAACAATGAAGTCAGTTCGGATCTTTTCAATATTGACCTCAGGTGAAGTAGTTAACTGATGTTCAGAACAATAACAAGAGTTAACAATTAGCAGAGTTAACAACTAGATCCTTAACAACTAGAAGCCTAATTATCTTTTTACCAATTAGCAGATTACAGATCTTGGTAGCATTCATCAGAGTACAGATATTGCAGGAATGTTAATCTGTTGTTATCGAATAGAACAATACGCTCTAGGCTAGTTAATCTGTTCTCTCTATATATGTAAGTGATGTATGTATATCCTGTATGTCACCACGAGAAACAAACGCATCGACACCGGTAACAACAGCCGGAAGATTGAACGTGGCGACAACAACATCACGGACCAATGAATCTGCACTTAAGGAACACAGGTGTTGCGGACAAGGTGTGACAGACAACTACATATTTATCTCTGTCATTTTTAACATCCTTCAAGGGTAAAAGACATGTATGCTTGTATTAAAGTACAGCATGAATGAACACCTGAGGTGTGGGTTAAAAACTCCAAATCTCAAGGTCAAAACAGAAGTTTTTGATGTTAAGGAAAAGGGAGGTGTAAAAATAGAAAACATGAAAACCCGAAAGTTTTTATTGAAGAGATAAAAAAAATGTTTCCTAAAATAACATGAATGATGTGTGGGAGTATGAAGCAAAAACATGTAAGCCTGGATCAAAGAAACGGAAGTCTATACCCCCCCCCCCCCCCCGCCCCCACCACACCCCTCTCCACTTTCCCGAAGCTCGCTTCTTTGTCAGCAACTGGTATGTATATTCTGAGGACGACAAAGGCTTCACTCGGCCCTCAGTGCGCATGTCTGACACACTGTTCTACTGCAAGTAGACAAGCGTTACACTGCAAGTATAGATTTATGATGTAACACAGGAGCATGTCTAAGGTGCCTGGGTGACGTATGCACACATCTAATATGCTCTGTGACGTGCACACAGTTTGGGCGAGTTTATGACGTGTACACATGTTGGGATGTAAACAACGTGTTCACATCTCCGCAGATTGTGTATACAACAGACACTATCATCCTCTTGAGAGAGTTCATGGTGAGGTGGGAACTGGGGGGGGGGGGTAGGGGTAGACGCCAGAGTTCTGTTTTCTGCTAATGTTGGTTTAACCTAATTAGAGGGGCGCTAATTACGTTGACATTTAGACAAGCAATCTGCAGAATTAGCTCCCCGTCAACATGCGTGCAGGTCTAGGTGTAACTAGCAGAAGTGACGTGAGGAGGTGTCACATTTTGGGTAAACGTCGGGCTAAATTTGTGACAGTTTCGGTGGAGAAAAATAATTGTCATATTTTACAGTTGAATGAAAAATTGGTAACACTTTTAGGTAAACGTGAGGCAGTAATTGTCACATTTGGTAGATCATGCAACAATTGTCACATTGGTAGACATAGCAGTAATTGTCACATTTGGTAGACCATGCTATAATTGTCACATTGGTAGATCATGCAATAATTGTGACATTTGGTAGACCATGCAATAATTATCACATTTGGTAGACCATGCAATAATTATCACATTTGGTAGACCATGCAATAATTGTCACATTTGGTAGACACAACCAACTTTCAGACATGCTAGTGACGTATCACCAGACATCATGCGATAGGTTTAACCGTCACGTGATAGCCGTTTAAAAACCGGTAGACGGTACATCCGGTCCATTTAACCGGCACCGCTGACCCTCTCCTCCCATGCACGTGAGCCGGTCTGTCAGCAGCCGGCATTAAAAGTTTTAACTTCCTCTACGGGAGAGTTCTGTGGTGCTGTCAGGATTTGTCAGGAACACGGGACTGTGACGTAATATTGGTTCAGGAACACGGGACTGTGACGTAATATTGGGTCAGGAACACGGGACTGTGACGTAATATTGGGTCAGGAACACGGGACTGTGACGTAATATTGGGTCAGGAACACGGGACTGTGACGTAATATTGGGTCAGGGACACGGACTGTGACGTAATATTGGGTCAGGAACACGGGACTGTGACGTAATATTTGGGTCAGGGACACGGGGCCGTGACGTAATATTGAGTCAGGGACACGGGGCCGTGACGTAATGTTGGGTCAGGGACTAGGAATAGTGGCGTAATATTGAGTCAGGAACACGAGCAGTGACGTAATATTGGGTAAGGAACACGAGCAGTGACGTAATATTGAGACAAAAAACAACCAGCAAGTGACTTGAAATGGGGATAAAATAGCCCGCCCCATATTAGTTTTAAAACACCAGAGAAAAAAATATGTTTTTTTTTTTAGATTAAAAATTAAAAAGAACAAACAAATAACAGAACGACTAAAATAAAGAAAGCATATCTGGGATAAAAATAAACTCAGTCTCCAGATGGGATTAAATAAATTGATGGAATTATTAATTTTATTATTTGTTTGCGGGAGCTGGATTAGATTACTGTCAAACAAAATTTGAAATTTTACTTTATAATCTGGTTTTATTCAAGGACATGGGCGGGTCCTGCTATCGTGTGTTCACAGCATGTACATACAGAAATGTAACAGGACGTCAAACTAGGGACGTCAAACTAGGGACGTCAAACTAAGGACGTCAGACTAGGAACGTCAGACTAGAGACGTGAAAAGAGGGACGTCAGATTAGAGTCGTGAAAAAAGGACTTCAGACTAGAGACGTGAAAAGAGGGACGTCAAGCTAGGGATCTAAGAAGCGGGACGTCAGTCTGGAGACGTCAAACTAGTTGTGTGACGTGGGACGTCAAACCAGATGTGTGAAAATAGGGACGTCAGACTAAAGATGTGAGTGATAGAGAGAGAAACAGCTGAACGTCACAACCTTATGTAACAATGTAACGATGGTACCGGGGGGGGGGTCACCGGTAAATTTTGTTTATTTGGTCAACTGGGTGGTCAGTAGTTAACTTTTGTTACGGATGTGCTGGGGGCGTGTGGGCGAGTGGGGAACTTTGTTACGATAAGTGGTCTGGGGCCACGATGTAGGGGAAGTCAATTCTTGCTGCAGATGGAGTAGAGTTGGATTTCACAATACACCAAGTATAATTCTAGGACACCAAGTATACATTAAGACACCAATTATAATTATAGGACACCAAGTATAATCCTTAAATACCACATATGATTCTAAGACACCAAGTATAATTCTAAGACTAAGTATGCATTAAGACACCAACTATATATTAAGACACAAAGTATACTTTAAGACACCAGGTAATCTATAAGACCAAAGTGAAGGAGACGATGCCATAACGGGGCCACACTGTGAACAAGTTCTTTGATAGCCACACGTCACAAATACCACGTGATCACCTAACAACACCCCCCCCCCCACTTGCTCGCCTTCACCGCGTTAATTACGTAATTACTTAATAAGAGCTTAGCTGACCCTCCCCCGTCCTCTAATCCTAAATTCGTTATTTTGACCGAAGCTTTGTTATACCTTAAGTCTTTATAATTGTATGATTCAATACCGAAATTTTAGACTAATTACCCCAAGGTGGCGTACAAATAAACCCCACCGAGAAATATCTCAAATGTTTCGACTACAAGCTCGATTTAACACGCACAAATAAAACACAAAGCAATGAGCCGAACAGACTAACTAACGACAGGATGCAAACAAACACAAACGCGAACAGTTGTCTTTAAAAAGGTTAGTCTAAATAATTAAACGTTGAAAAGGAAAACAAAACACAAAGAAAAGTCCAAAAACGTTTGTACTAAATACCGTCAGACTGCAAACAAAAACAAAACAAAGAAATGGACTAAAAGGTTGGACTAACAACCGCGAGAGAACAGTAAAAACCAAACAATCACAGCATTATCCTGTAGTCCCCGTCACTAACTGGCTTAAGTATTCGTCAACACAGCGGCTGGCCAAAACAAACAACTCAGCCTTCAGCTCGAGAGTCGCCGGGGGGGGGGGTGGTTGAAAAACACCCGGGGCCCCAGGATAATGCGTGAAATATGTCGAGGGTGGGGGTAGTTGTTTTAGGCTGGTACCAAAGGGGGTGGGGGTAGTTGTTTTAGGCTGGTACCAAAGGGGGTGGGGGTAGTTGTTTTAGGCTGGTACCAAAGGGGGTGGGGGGTAGTTGTTTTAGGCTGGTACCAAAGGGGGTGGGGGGTAGTTGTTGTAGGCAGGTACCAAAGTGGGTGGGGGTAGTTGTTTTAGGCTGGTACCAAAGGGGGTGGGGGTAGTTGTTTTAGGCTGGTACCAAAGGGAGGGAATAATGGGAGGAGCTTATTTGATTCAGTGTGAAATTAAGGCTGACAGGGAACAGGGGGGGGGGGATAAAAAGGTAAGAGGAAACTGGATGAGGATCAATAAGTATCACGTAACATGAGCTTAACTCAATTGGTGACACGGGACATGGGTTTAAGCTCAATTGGTGACACATAACATGAGCTTTAGCTCAATTGTTGAGACGGGACATGAGCTTAAGCTTAACCGGTGACACAGGCCATGATCTGAACCGGTGAAACTGAAGGTCAAGGGGACTGGGAACCTGGCACGTATCGATGGTGGCAGGGAACATACATGGTGTCTATTGATCTCAAGGAACATACATGGTGTCTATTGATCTCAAGGAACATACATGGTGTCTATTGGACTCAAGGAACATACATGGTGTCTATTGATCTCAGGGAACATACATGGTGTCTATTGATCTCAGGGAACATACATGGTGTCTATTGATCTCAGGGAACATACATGGTGTCTATTGATCTCAGGGAACATACATGGTGTCTATTGGACTCAGGGAACATACATGGTGTCTATTGATCTCAGGGAACATACATGGTGTCTATTGGACTCAGGGAACATACATGGTGTCTATTGGTCTCAGGGAACATACATGGTGTCTATTGGTCTCAGGGAACATACATGGTGTCTATTGGACTCGGGGAACATACATGGTGTCTATTGGTCTCAGGGAACCTGGGGGGGGGGGTATATTTGTGACCGGAAACTTGTGGACCCATTGGTGATCTGGAACACATTTGACAAGTGGTGAGTCAAGAACGTTAATGGTGAGCTATAGTCAAGAACTAGATCTAGACGGTGATCGGGACTGCATGAATCATGTTTGTAAGATTCTTATTCAAACGCCGCTACAATAAGGTAAAGATTGGCGTTAGCGTCAGTGCTAGGGTTATGACAAGTGTAAGGACCAGGCGGTTATGGCTAGTATAAGGGTCAGAGCCTGAATAAGAGCCATAGTTAATGTAACCGAGCAAATGAATAACATCGCGTACGTCTTGGCGACACATTAATGACAATATTACTCTGTTAACTGCTCTCTACCCACACAACATCGACATTCCAGGGGCCCCACACAATGCAATGGTGGGGTAGTGTGTGGTGGTGGGGGATTAGTCAGCTCCGTGACGTTCCTCATTACTACACACACACACACTACACACACAGAAGGCCCATCTAAACAAGGCCCCATAGTCAGAGGCGTAGCGAAGGGGAGGCGGGTGGGTACATGTGTCCCCAGGCGCCGACCATAGGGGCGCCAAAATGGGTTGGAAAAAAAAATGAAAGCTCATTTTAGCTGCATATTTGAATGATAAACATACAAAATATATGAGGGGGGGGGGGGGGGGCAAATAATGTTACACACATTTTAGTTTACCATCCTTAGCGCACATGGGTCGTCTAAAAAATCACAAATACAATCCTAGGGGGTCGGGAAAGGGGGGGGGGGTTCAGAATTATGTGACAACGTATGATAAAGGGGAGGTGGGAGGTTTAGAGAGTGTGACGACACACTTCTGAAAAAATAATAATACTAGAAACTGAATATAAGCAGTTATGTCGCTTTAAAACAAGACTTTCTTTTTGTAAATTGCAATAAAAATTGACCCATACATTCAATGTAGATCGAGCCTAATATATATTTTTAAAAAACCGGCTGTTTTAAAAACAAAAATTGCAATTTTGAGGATGGGTGAGGGGTTGTAGGCTAAGGTGTGACGTCATTTTAGTGTAGGGTGGGATATCTGGCCATTACTGACGATGCTGGGGGGTGGGGGGGGGATAAAAAGTTTTTTAAAAAGCGTGACGTCATTTATGGATGATCCTTCCCCAAGAGTAAGATACAAATAGTTTAAATTAAGTAAATATATAAACAAATCTAACTTAAAATTGGGATAAACATTGAAAACTTAATTAAAATGGTTAAAACTTGAAAATTAATTAAAATTACTCAACCCTACCTGATAAGAATACTGCTAAAAGACCAACAGCTGTGGAAAAAGTGCACAGCGAATATTCTCGACGCTATCCTCGTTCGGAACTGTCGCACACTGCGAACAGCTGATCACAAAACATCAACAATTGCGGAGCTCACTACGTCACACCGCGTCGCTCGCCTCTCTCTCGCCTCGCAACACCGGGGAAACCCCACATCCTGGCGTACTGCGCATGTGTCAGATAAATAAATAGCTCAAGCATCTTCCAAGTTTTTTTGTACATACATAATACATTCATTACATGAGATGCAAAATAAACAGGATGCCTTGTGGGTTGAGGATTTTGAATTGTAGATTCGGGGAATAACTAGAGGAAATAAGATTTTGCTCAAGTTTTATTTTTTTTAATAGACTGGGCTTTGTTTATTTAAGTCCTGTTTCCGTTTATAATCATTTTCACACATACTCAAAGTCTAACATCCTAAAAACTTACTTAAGTGCCCGCTTTACATTATATTACACCCAATTATGAAGCTGTTTTCTAATTTTTTGGGGACGGCGTGGTCTAGAGGTAGAACGCTAGCTTGCTTACCCGAAAGTCTCGAGTTCGAATCCGGGTTCAAGCCAGTGGAACCCAGCTCTAATGGGTACGTAACTGGCGATAGGGAAATAAAAGGCGGCTGGGCACAGTGCTGACAACACTGTATATTCATATGTCGAGGTCAAGAAACATATGAACTCTACTTCATCTGCCCAATGGATCGTTATGTTTAAAGATAAATCTTTGATTTTTTATATTAATTTTAGAGCATTTCTGTTAATGGCATCAGCCCCCCCCCCCCCACACCTCACCAAGACATGTCTTAATTTCTGCTGAACGAAAAGTGCACTGTAATTACATTTCTCCAAATTAGTCATCATTAGAAATATGGCTTAGTAGTAGCAATGTATTGTTTTTGGATAAAATGTTTAACATCTGATTTTGCTAAGAAAATTTTGATTAAGTGTTGAAACATCAGAATTTATTTAGAAAAATAAATTGATCAAATGTTGATCAGCAGTTTTTACCAGGACAATATTGATTGAACGTTTAAGTAGAAAATGTGTAATTGTACTATCCCTCGGGCACAAATAATTTTAAAATCCAAATATGATGGTAAACAAACAAAATTGATTGAACTGATCAAAGTGTGTCTCTGATTGATTGTCGTTTGCATTTTTTAAGGGTTGATCAATATATCAGCTTTTTGATACATGGGTTCGGGCTAGGAAGGGGTCGGATTAGAAAGGGGTCATTGATTTTGGGGGTAGGGGGGAGATTTGGATGTTGCGTGAACAGGAAACAGGATATTTTTGGATAGAAAGAGCAATTCAAAATTTACCTATTTTAAAGGACTGGAAGTTTCAAAATTTACCTATTATGAAATGACTTTAGATGTGGTAAAAGATTTTGGACAAGTTACATAATGTTAAATATTTTGTGAAAGGAAACTTTGATTATCCCGAACACATTATAGCCTAACGTGTTAGTAGCATAAGATTAACACAAGCGCTATGAAAGTTTCATCTATACAACTTTACAGTAACTTTTAGTTCAGCCGTTATATTTACACGTCTAATCACGGGGGTGATCAGGTCGATGGGGTAGGGGGGTGGTACAGATACTAGTTAGACTTCCCTAATGTTACAGATAACTTCAAAGCATGTCTTTTGTTCTATGGGGGAGGGGGGGGGGGCGAAAGAAGGTTAGCCACATTTCCCCCTAGATTTTCTTCAACTGCGTTAATAGATAAACAAGGGGACGTAACCTGCCGCACTTTGACTTCTTCCGTCTTGTGTCGAGTCAATCCTTTGTGACAAGGGTGTCAACATCTTGTTACAGACAGAGCCCCATTATGGGCGACAACTGCGTTCTGACCTGTATGCGAACAAAACTCACCCAAGCAACCTTAGCCGTTTGGTCAAGCCATCTACGTTTTTCACCCCCCCCCCCCCCCCCACCCCATCTTCGCAAGTTGTTTACGTGCTTTAAAGGTGGGATTTTCCCATCCGTATTTGAACTTGCTACTTCTAAACAGTGGTGTAAAAATAGATGATGTTATTTTTAGCTCAAGTGACACCGCTAAAATGGTAGTGTTTATTTCCGTCAAGGGTAGACGAAATAAGCACGCACTTGTAATCTCTAGCTGGCTTTCGAGGAAATAAATACCGTGCTTACAGTTTACATGATATAAGCGCGTTGCTTATTTCATACACCTTAAAACAAAACCGTCTACATGACATGTAGATGATATGCAAAAGATGATTATCTCACTGATTCAGTTTCTTAACCTTTGCCCTGATAAAATAATAGTATTTTTTTAACACCTAGCTATAACATAGCCCTAAACCCTAGCCCTGACCCTAGCCCTGAACCTGACCCTAGCCCTGAACCTGAACCTGAACCTGACCCTGACCCTAGCCCTGACCATGACCCTGACCCTAGCCCTGACCCTGACCCTAACCCTGACCCAACCACGCGGTCCCAATACGCAACGTCTTACTTTCCTTATCACACACGTAACATGCTGCATTTAATCAGACATGTAAGCAGGGGCGTAGCGAGGGGGGGGGGGGCGGGGGTGCGGACCGCACCGGGTGACACCATTTAGGGGGGTGACACCAAGGCAAAAAATAGCAAAATATATAGAGAAAAACTTGAGGGGTGTGCAAATCGAAAGTTTGAGGGGGGGGGGGGAGGTGCAAATCGAAAACTTGAGGAGGGGGGGGGGGGGGCAAATCGAAAACTTGAAAGTTTGTACCCGGGAAGGGTCGCAACGCCTCTAGGGGGTGACACCCATTAAGTGCCGCACCGGGTGACACCCGACCTCGCTACGCCACTGCATGTAAGCAGTGACTTACATACATCAGCTGATGGTGTAATCGTGACTTATCACACACGTAACATGTTGCATGTAATCAGACATGTAAGCAGTCGCTTACTTAGATCAGCTGATGTTGTAATCGTGACCTATCACCCACGTAACATGTTGCATGTAATCAGACATGTAAGCAGTCGCTTACATACATCAGCTGATGGTGTAATCGTGACCTGAGCCACGCACTGACCCACGTGCCAGGTGAGGTCATGTCAAGATGACGTCATCACCCCGCCGTCCAGCCACTAATTACAAATTTAATGACAGTTTTAACCTTTTAACCTTTGCTAATGGTCCATGATGAAACAAGGAGAGAAGATGACAGACAGACGGGATGTCGTATTTTTTTTCTAACAGAAATTATGAAACAACGATGACATCATTCAACACATCATGTAGCACATCATAACATGGTGTTGGCAACACGATTTGGCAACATTCGTATATACAATCCACGTCCACACAATCCACACAATCCACACAATTTACACAATCCACAAAATCCACACAATCCACACAATCCACACAATCCACACAATCCACAAAATCCACACAATCCACACAATCCACACAATCCACACAATCCACACAATCCACACAATCCACATAGTCCACACAATCCACACAATCCACACAACCCACACAATCCACACAATCCACACAGTCCACACAGTCCACACAATCCAATCAATCCACACAATCCACACAATCCACACAATCCAATCAATCCACACAATCCACACAATCCACACAATCCACACAATCCGCACAGTCCACACAATCCACACAATCCACACAGTCCACACAATCCACACAACCCACACAATCCACATAATCCACACAATCCACACAGTCCACACAATCCACACAACCCACACAATCCACACAACCCACACAATCCACACCGTCCACACCGTCCACACCGTCTGTATGGATGAAGGGGAACAACTCACTCACTGACGTTGTCATGGAAACTCATCTTTTAAAATAAGTTACCCTTTTTGACCTGGCGGCCAATAGGGCAGATGAAGTAGAGTTCATTTGTTTCTAAGACCTCGGCATATAAAGGGATACTGTGGTCCAGCGTTGTCTTATGGTCCTAATTCCGGGATCTGAACTCAAGACTTTTGGGTTAGCAGTTGAATGCTCTACCAATATTAATAACAACTAGGCCCCTCACTCAATCATTTATACAATCATTTATAAACGCATGTCTCAGAAAGATCCTGCGAATTCGCTGGCCTAAAACCATCAGAAATGATGTTCTATGGCAACGGACAAATCAACTGCCAGTGGAAGTAGAGATCCTCCAGAGAAAATGGAAATGGATTGGCCACACACTCAGGAAGCCTGTATCCAGCATAACAAGACAGGCCCTCACCTGGAATCCACAAGGCAGGAGGAAGAGAGGCAGACCAAGAAAGACCTGGAGACGTGACCTGGAAGAAGACACCAAGAAGATTGGATACACCTGGGGACAGTTGGAGAGACTAGCCCTGGACAGAGACGTCTGGAAAGCTCTTGTCAGCGGCCTATGTCCCAGTAGGGACGACAGGCAAACATGACATGACATGAGGCCCCTCACTAATTGCAATACATTCACTGTTGTGTCACGCCAACCTAATTAATTAATGTTTACCTACTAACCAATCACGTGATGATGATTCATGGGTTACGTGTCACATTTAGTTCAGCAGACGAGAAACAGGAAGCGAGAGACAACATCAAAGCCGCCATTTTAAAAACTTGGCAGCTATTTCCGACTGGATCAAACTCACTTCATTAAAAAATTGACATTTTTTTGTATTACATTTGATTACACAATGATTTGTTTGCTTGAATGATTTGTACGGGCTTAAGAAACATTCTTGATTACGCAATGGACATATTAAAAAAAATTATTTACAAATTATCGAAAACCGAAGAAGTGGTGTCCTTATTAGGAAATTAATTTTATGACAGCTATTTATGGATTGTTGCCTTGAGCCTAGGGGGAGCTAACTGCTTAACTTTCTCCCCCCCCCCCCCCACTCCCCCACTTAAGCATAAAGTAGTGAGGCAGCGCATAGTCTTTTGTCTTTATGTTTTTATCTCTTTCTACCAGGAAGATGGTGAAGTATATATATATATATATATATATATATATATATATATATATATATATATATATATATATATATATAAATATATATATATATATATATATGTGTGTGTGTGTGTGTGTGTGTGTTTGTGTCTACATGTTTGTGTGTGTAGACGATGAGTACCAGGAAATATGACACGAGCACGGCTAATAGCTTAGTTTTTCTTGAATTTAAGTTCAAGGACACACACACTCCCAGACTTTTAACCTTCCCCCCCCCCCCTAAGATAATTGCACCCTAGGCCGCCCCTCCCTCCTATAATAAGTGAACTATGTAGTGTGGGGGTTGATCAAGATATAAAACTGTGATTGAGTGATGACGTCAACAATGTTTTGGTACAGATAAGATAGTATCCGGATGTTGATATATTGACCAATCAGGTGCAAGTGCACTATGGAGATGTGCAGTGAGCTTTTACCGGGTCTTGAAGGTCATCATTTCCAAGGTCATATAAGTAATTTCCGGGTCATACAGGTCATCATATGTCGGGTCGTATGGTTGTTTACATATTCAGACGGGTCGGTTTCCGGGTTATAAGGTCATTTTCGGACGTAAGGTCACTTGCAGGTCATTGGTATAAGCTGTTTCCTCAATGGTAATATTTAACACAAAAATGTGAAATATATTTTAGACAAATTATCGAGACCTGATGAGAAGAAGAGTTGGTGCTACAAATTGGCTCTCGAGCTCACTCAGCTCATGAGGAGTACCTGAACTAAGTTGGGAATAGTAAGACTTTTGTACTGTAGTCACACAATCATTTGCCTATATGCACAGACGAACTCTACTTCACTTCTTATTGATCGTCACAGCAAATGTTTAGTTTTTTCTCAAAATTTTTAACAGAAAAAAAAATTGGAATTATTTATTTGTACTGATTTACTTTACAGATTCCTTGGTCGGTAAAGGGTTAAGCAATCAAAACAACTTTACTCAAAAATTTAAAACTAAATCTATAAACTTTTCAAACGACTTTTTAAGGACCTGAATGTAATTTTTTCTCCGGCCAAACAAATCTCCAGTCGCGATGGAGCCGGCATTAGACCGGAATTCTCCGGAGAGGACCGGTTTTAGCTTGCTGATCGCCGGCACACAATCGACACTGATATTAGCCTAATACAAGAGTCACCCGTCAGGGGAGGGAAGTCATAGCAAATCATTTCCACGGGAGACAACTCTAATCCATTTCTCTCTTGACTCTAAAATTGATTGAACGCTATATTTGTACTGTATAACCGATGGTGATTCTCTACAAAATATGTCCCCAACAAGGGTCGATTATTTTGGCCAGTGATCAACCAGGTTTATTCTTGTGCTTAGTAGAACCAGCCAGACAATTTTGTCTACAAAATCAAGGGCTAGAACAAGCACAAGTTCAGGGAACAAAAATACAAGAGTAAATAGAAATTATTTACGCTGCTGTGAAATATAATTGTAAGCAAAAAATTTTTTTCTTCACTTCTTGGTGTTGTTATTATTATACAGTTCCACTTTCTCGTATATAGTATATACGAAGTATAGAGAAAGTCTTGTTATCGTGCAAAAAAAAAAATCGAGATTTTTGCAAATCTCGACGCCTTACACCTCACCGATACGGAAAAGCATAATTTTGCAATCTTGTCTGTGTGTATGTGTGTGTGTCTGTAAACATGATAACTTAGTACCGTTACAGCTAGGTTGATGAAATTTCATATATAAGTATTTTATAAAAATCGCAGATCCATATCAACTTTTGAGCGATTACCGATAACCGGAAGTGGTACTTTTTTACTTTGAACTTTTCAAAAGCCTATAACTTGAGTACTATTTCAGATAGATAAATAAAATTTCAAATATAAGAAAAATATCAAATTCTCTACCTTCTATCAAATTTTGAGTTATTTCCGTTTACCGGAAGTAGTAATTTACGCTATTTCTAATTTCTCAAAAACGCATGTAAATTTATAAAGTACTAATAATATTCCGCACTATTATGCACATTTTATTTGGCGTTCACTGGTATGCAATTCTTTTTTCTACGTGATTTTATTCTATTTTAAATAGTTCAAGTATTTAAAATGGATTAAAATTCATGTCTATATCCCGAGTTCCCATCCCCTGTATTTTTATATAAGAATATTCAAGAAAGTTTAGGGGAGATCACTCCCGGTTTATTAATGTGTAATTTCATTATGTACAGCTGTAAAATAATAATTTCCGACTAAATTTTCATGGGAACGAAATTGTAACTAGAACACCAGACCCAAGAATACATCGCAGAACATGACAACCCATGAATAGATCGTATAACATATCAGGCCTATTTCACTACTCAGCAAGTGTCAGTAGATTTACACTTCTCAGTAGAGCTATATTTGTCAGTAGTTATACTTGTTAGCCACTTTTATGAATAGGCCTATTACATTTATAAAGACACTCTATTATTTTACAGGATTCTAAGGATGTCAACTCCTCTCCTACCCATCTCTCAACTCCTCCCCTCCCCCCCCCCCCCCCAGCACTGAACTATTCCCACCCAGCGTCCTCACCCTCAATGAATCCGATCTTTCTTCCATTGTACTCCTGCAGACGACACCAGCAGACAACCGACCTGTCTGGCGACCGACGGCAGAAGATAGAACCACCCACTGTTCGATACGAAACATCACACAACTAGCAGACGACACTAACAGACAACCGATATGTCTGACGACCGACAGCAGAAGATAGAACCACCCACTGTTCGATACGAAACATCGCACAACTAGCAGACGACACTAACAGACAATGGATATGTCTGACGACCGACGGCAGAAGATAGAACCACCCACTGTTCGATATGCAACATCACACAACTAGCAGACGACACCAACAGACAACCGACCTGTCTGGCGACCGACGGCAGAAGATAGAACTACCCACTGTTCGATACGAAACATCACACAATAGATAACTTCATAAACCGATCATTAATTTTTTCCAGAACAGAACATGACAGTAAATAATCCCCTAGTGTAACTAGTTACTCGTGTTACTTTGTACAAGTAACCAGTTACTCGTGTTACTTTGTACAAGTAACCAGTTACTCGTGTTACTTTGTACAAGTAACTAGCAAAATATATTAGTACTCTATCGGACAAAAAAGTCTTAAGTCAGAAAGTTAAAATCATCTGTTCGATTTCTGTATATGAAGGCTTGTGTGGACAACCCTATTTCCAAATGCTTTTACTATACACACAACCAGTGTTTCTTCCAGACTTTTTTCTCCGGGGAGGGGGGGGGGGCACTTGAAATTTTCGTGGGGGGGAGGGGGCGGTCAACATTTTTCGGGGGGGGGGGGGGGGGCGGACACTAGTAAAAGTGTATGTTTACTATATAAAATCCATCTCGTTCGGGAGGGAGGAGGGGGGGGGGGGGCGGGAGATGCCTGGAAGAAACTCTGCACACAACATCAGATACTAATTGGATCTTGATGAATATAAAAAGAAATATTTTACGGACTCGAGGCATTGAACCGAACTCAGGACTTCTTGGTTAATAATAGAGTGCTCTACCCCCCGACCAGGCCCATTCAGTGTTAGCTGTGTACACACAACCAACAGTATAACACATGTGCCCAACACAGTTGATGTTTTAAGTTACACGTGTGTATGTTTTAGATTATGACACGGAAATATTTTTTTTTTAACCGTGGGAGTGACGAAGTGCACAAAAAGTGATGACGCAAGAGCACACAAATCAATCGGGTAGATTTATCAAGTTGATCGAGGTCACGTGGCATTAGCTTCGTCCCGACCCGGATGTGGCGATGATGTCATCGTAAATCTGTGAATACATCGGGTCGGGTGTGCCAGATATTCAGCGATAATGAGCCCGTGGGGGTCATTCCTCAAGGTCACCGATACGCGGTTGAACAGTCGATGCAATTATCATCGGATGATGTCATGCATGGGTTTAAATTTAAAAATACACGGAGAATTATAACGTGTGACATTTTCTGTTTGGCTGACGCTTTCAAACATGAAAATGGAAATTAACCAAGTATACAAACAGCATAGAAACTTTTTTTGTAGGCCTACCGGCGAGACAAGGATTCATTCCTGTTTGATTGTTACTGCTTGGTCAAATTAAAGTGTTGTGTAGTTATGGTGAGATACACAGCCACGCAATATTTTAGCCATGATGCCGTGGTGGATTTAGAACACAATTAAATAAATCTCGAAAAAAAAATTGAGTTAGAACAGTCTGGTTCTAGGGAAGCAATATATGTTTGTATGTGGCACATATACCTGTGTTTGTATGTGTATGTTGTTTCCTATTTTGATGATAGAGGGCTTGACGTTTGATGTCTGATTCGGTACCATTACAAACTCAGACCAAAATAAATCTGAAAGGTCCAACAGGTAATGATGTTGTGTGACAATACAGTAGCAATCCAGATGTAAGTATAACGTAGTCATTACAACCCAGATGTAAGTGTAACGTAGTCATTACAACCCAGATGTAAGTGTAACGTAGTCGTTACAACCCAGATGTAAGTGCAACATAGTCATTACAACCCAGATGTAAGTGTAACATAGTCATTATAACCCAGATGTAAGTGTAACGTAGTCATTACAACCCAGATGTAAGTGTAACATAGTCATTATAACCCAGATGTAAGTGTAACGTAGTCATTACATGCTAGATGTAAGTGTAAAGTAGTCATTACAACCCAGATGTAAGTGTAACGTAGTCATTACAACCCAGATGTAAGTGTAAAGTAGTCATTACAACCCAGATGTAAGTGTGACGTGATCATTACAACCCAGATGTAAGTATAACGTAGTCATTACAACCCAGATGTAAGTGTAACGTAGTCATTACAACCCAGATGTAAGTATAACGTAGTCATTACATGCTAGATGTAAGTGTAAAGTAGTCATTACAACCCAGATGTAAGTGTAACGTAGTCATTACAACCCAGATGTAAGTGTAACGTAGTCATTACAACCCAGATGTAAGTATAACGTAGTCATTACAACCCAGATGTAAGTATAACGTAGTCATTACAACCCAGATGTAAGTGTAACGTAGTCATTACAACCCAGATGTAAGTATAACGTAGTCATTACAACCCAGATGTAAGTGTAAAGTAGTCATTACCGGCATGATGTAAGTATAACGTAGTCATTACAACCTAGATGTAAGTGTAACGCAGAAAGGTCAATGTGACTTTGTTAGGAGTGCAGGGGTTGGTGTTCAAGCGAAGATTGGTGTTGGTGTTATAGGTTCGCAAACACGTTCAGACAAACATGTAAGGCTGAGTGTTCAGCTAAGCGATTGGCTGAAGCCTTGTTATACGATGTGTATAGACGAACGTCGACTGGGTGGGGGATGGGGGGACGGGGGGACGGGGTGGGGGACGGGACGACGACGACCATCCCATGTCTGACACAGAATACCCCACCAACACACGATACAAGAATCTACACATTATCTGCGGACGTAGGCCCAGATAAGCTACGTGACAACCACCGTGACATACATTACGTGACATATGTCGTGTCACACTAAAGTGCTTGACCCAGTTCACAGTGGTACCCATATCTTCAGGTACGAGAAATGCCTGGTGTTCATTTTTTTCTACAGGTCAGTTATCAACTGGATGTGTTAGCTCCGGTAGGCCAGTTGACCAAATGAGGTCAGCATTGACCAAATGACCCACAATACAAAACGCAGGTCGCAAATATTTGTCACTAACACCGATGACTGGTTGGCGGGTGGTTTCCATTGTGGGAAACTTTAACAACAAACATCGTCGCACACATTTTAACATCCATTGCAATTAGTTTGGTGAAGAAAACATTACAGCAGTAGACTCACGTGACCTCCAGTGCAGGTGGGACCACAAATTCACATTATAGATCTAGGGGTCAAGTCAATAAGTCCAAATCAAGGGGGGGGGGTGTCCAGGGGTAGTTCGAGGCCAAGTCAAGGTGGTCAAGTCGTTTGGAGGTAAAAGTCCAGGAGTCAGTTATGTCATCAAGGTTCCAAGTCCAGGGATCAAGGAGGTTTAAGGGTTGAAGTCTAAGAGGTCAAAGGTCATCAATGTATATGTCCAGGGGTGAAGTCCGAAAGGTCAAGTAATTCCTGCTGGAAAATTAAAATCCAGACTAGTATTTAGAAAACAAAATTAATTAAAAGCTACGTCAATTAGCCTATGATAGTCTATAACATACTAGATATTGCAATTGTCTTAGATTTGGAACAACTTGTAGGTCAAGGTTTTCCAACGGTCACCTCTTCTGCCATAAAAAAAAATCTGGCACTAACCAAAATTGGAGCAGACGTTTAAAGCACGTGCTAATGGTACAGCTGTTACACCAAAGCTCATGAGATATCAAAGTCTTGTTAAAAATCAAATCACGATCTCCGAGTGATGACGTACTAATAGCTGGGTTGTGTCCCTTGGGGCTGGCTGGTTTTAGTTTAAACTGGGATTGGAATAGAATTTTCTTTTTAGCTTTAAAATTAACGCATTTCAGAGGCCGAGTAATTTGTCTTATGTAAGAGCAGACAAAATTGGTCTTATTTGAGAGCAGTGAAAATAGTTGATCAGAGCAGACAGAATTTAAGACGGCTTAAAGACAGACAATTTTCCAAAGACGTTCAATAAAATAACGACGACAGGGAAAAAAATGCAGTATCTTTAGATGTGCATGCATTTGTCAGTCGTAGGAGAATCAGAGCTAAACCAATTGTATTAAGGACTTGTCACCGGATTATTGTAACATCTCTGTGTTAGGTGAAGTAGAGTTTATCGATTGATCATCGTAAACTCTGTGTGATAGTAGAGTTTAGTCATTGATCACAAAAAGCTCTATGTGATAGGTGAAGTAGAGTTTAGCTACTGATCACCATAAACTCCCTGTGATAGGTGAAGTAGAGTTTAGCTACTGATCATCATAAGCTCTCTGTAATAGGTAAAACTTTGACAAAAATCTTTATCTCTACTTAACTCCGTTAGTTACTGAGACACTTTTTTTGGGGAGGTTTCTACACATTTTTTTAAACGACACTGTTTTTTGGCGAGCTTATTAAAAATGTAAGTGTTTTAATCGGACACTTTTTTTTGGGGGGGGGGGGGGGTGATTAAAAATATATTTTAACCCCCACAATTACGCCTAGCCTGGATATTTATATTTATTTATTTCGAATCACTGTAGCTTAAACAAATCACGCACTTAATGGCAAATGATGAATGGGTTCAAATCCCAGTCACACCAGGAACTCACACAAAGTGTCTTCGTTGTTTTTCGTACAATATTTTTAGCCCAAGTTTCTCAGCCAAAATCCTTGAAGATTATTTGTCTTTATGATAGTTTTTTTTTCAATGTTATTAAAAAAATTACTTGAAGAAAATCTGCTTTTCCGTCTCCTGTAGAACTGGATATACGCGGACCTCCTTGAAGACGACACCAGACCTATATCACTTGTATACATTCTACATTCTTCTCTCGCCCTATTGTTTAGTTTTCTCAAACAACCTTGACCCCAAGACAATAGAAACTGGTACATGCATAGATCATGCTGTTAGCCTAACCTGAATTCACTTGCATAGGAGTCGGGGCCGCTGCTGATTTAAAACTGGATATTGCAGCAAGATAATATAGTGACCCACGGCTTTTTTTTTAGTTATTTAAATAGTAGTGTTAGGTAGGCCTGAATACACTTGCTTAGGAGTCGGGGGGGGGGGGGGGTTGATTAGGAAGTGATTGATTTAAAAATGATGTTTGCATCATGCGGCGTGGGGAGGGGGGTGGTTCGACGTAATCTAAATCCCGGACTTAAAATTAACCATAAACCCACACTTCAATTGTCAGCTTATAATCTATAGCCTTCCTGCTGAATAAATTACCGCTGATTAAAAGAAAGATTAAAAGGAAATTGGACTTAGTTTTTTATTTTGATCGAGTGGATAAGCTCTACACTAAATTCAAGGTTTGTATCAATGCGCTTGTACACAGTGATTTTTTAAAGGATTTAATTAATTAGATCCTGCTAATTTAACATCTAGGATGGGATAAAAAAATTGTTTCAACTGTATTACTAGATTGAAAACTGTTAGACTATAAACGAGACGAAACAGCCTTTTAAATTTAACTACAAGATTATATATAATCGTCAACATAGGGCCAATGGACAGCGTGACCCGAGAGTCTCGAGTTCGAATCCTGGTTCAAGTCAGTAGAACGTCATTGAGTCCACCCACCGTCCCTGAGTCCACCCACCGTCCCTGAGTCCACCCACCGTCCCTGAGTCCACCCACCGTCCCTGAGTCCACCCACCGTCCTTAAGTCCACCCACCGTCCTTAAGTCCACCCACCGTCATAAGTCCACCCACCGTCATGAGTCCACCCACCGTCCTTAAGTCCACCCACCGTCCTTAAGTCCACCCACCGTCATAAGTCCACCCACCGTCCTTAAGTCCACCCACCGTCCTTAAGTCCACCCACCGTCCTTAAGTCCACCCACCGTCCTTAAGTCCACCCACCGTCATAAGTCCACCCACCGTCCTTAAGTCCACCCACCGTCATAAGTCCACCCACCTTCCTTAAGTCCACCCACCGTCCTTAAGTCCACCCACCGTCCTTAAGTCCACCCACCGTCCCTGAGTCCACCCACCGTCATGAGTCCACCCACCGTCATGAGTCCACCCAGCTCACAAAAGGCGGCTGGGCATAATGCTGACCACACTGTCCCTTCATATGCCGATGCCTCTGAAGCAGCTGACATCAACTTCATCTGCCCCATGTGTCTTGGGCACGAACAGGAAATGATGATGATGATGATGACGATGATAATGATGATGATGATGATGATGATGATGATGATGATGATGATAATGATGATGATGATGAACATAAATAGATTCCCATGCCACTATATATGACGTAAAATTCAATTTCAATCTCCTATTCATTTTAAAGTGTACGATAATGATTAATTCTTCATTTAAAAAATAAATACCTGTTTTTATTTAAAGATACGTTCTAGAAGGTTTGGAGTAGCGAGGGTGGAACAGTTTAGGAGGGGGATGGGGCATACATGTAGAGGGTGGAAGGCTAATGACTAAATCACTAGCTGCCCTCTGCCCTTCACGCATGCGTAGTGCGAGTAATGACAATATGCGCTGTATAATTTTTGTTATCTGAAGTAGCCCAATTTTAGCTACTTCAAAAATAGCAAAAGTAGCTTCGTGTATAACGATAGTACTTGACCCTAAAAGGGTTAATGCAATCGTTAGGATAACATTTAAAGGGTTAAAGTCCAGTCTCTTCTGTCAAGTTAAAGTATTTAAAAAATAGTTTCATAAGAAAGAACAAATGGTATGTCTTGTATGTAACAAGTTGAAGTGGGATTGGAGAGGGGAGTTAAAAATATACCCTTTCAACGTCTGAAAATAGGAGGAAGTTACTGCTCTTGATTTATGTTGACATCTTTGTTAGAAACTTTTGTGTCTTTATTTAGATGATACACATTTTATCTGTAGCTGAAACTATAACTAATTTTTACTTTTAGTTCCTCTGTACTTATTCTAAAAAAATATTTGGTTTGAAACTATTCGGTCCAGTGGTTGCCTGACTGGTTAGTGGAGTGGTTGGTTGTGTGGTTGTTCATGTGGTTGGTCAGTCTGTTAATGCCGATTGACGAAGCTGCCCATCAGACAACTGAAGCTCTACATGTCCATCCACTCCACCATACAGCGACCCATTGGTTTAGAACATTGAATGGCACACTATCACGCGCGCTTTGAGCTATTGTAAACCGATCAGTCCTGCCTGTTCGCTATAATTGGATTCAACACCATTTTAAAATGTCAGAGATTCTATTTTGTGTCACCATGACCTTGGGCTATGTCGTCATGCTCCTGGCCTTAGTGCTCAACACATACACAGCTAGTTCTACACACACTCACAATGCTCTACATGGACAACATCAAAGACAGCACATATACAACACATCTACAGCACCATACACAGCATTATAAAGAGCACCATAAACGCTCATAAACAGCACTTTAAACAGCACCATATACAACACATAGACAGCACTGTAAACAACACATAGCGCTATATACAAAAAATAGACAGTTCTTACCATACACTGGTCTACACTCATTGACTAGAAATAGTGACAACACTAGATGGGACGGAGCGAGTAACATGGGAATATTGCAAGTCTTGTTGGGACGGAGTGAGTACCAATACGGTACTGACAAAACTTGTTTGCACCATGTTACCGCTGTAAATCTGACATTATTAAAGCGCGGGTCTACGGCTGGGTTCTTGGGGTGGGGGGGGGGGGGGGGTGTGGATTGTCTGGGTTGGTCGTCTGCTGGTCTGTAAGCAATAGGGGAGTGAGTCATATGTGGGCCCCCCACCTCCCCACCACATTCATTCCACCACACTCTTAACCAACTTGTCACCCTAAATATTCCCCAATACATCCCCACACAATCCCCAACAACCTCCCCACACAATCCACCACAATCTCCCCACACAAGCCCCTACAGCCTCCCCACACAATCCACCACAACCTCCCCACAAAATACCCACAACCTCCCCAACACAATCCCCCACTACCTCCTTATCATACTTCCCTATTACTTTTACCTCCATACTCCCCCAATCCCCTACCCAAACTTATTCCCCCACCACACCCTCCCACCTCTCCCTACCAACATACTCCCCCAATCCCCTACGTAAAGATATTCCCCCTCCACATTCCCCCACCACACCCCCCACAATCCACCCTAACACCTCCCCACAATAACAGCTTTTGTTTCTAACCCTCACTATTGACCATCGTTATATATTCATTTAGTGGTAGCTATAATGATTTGTCCTTACTAATTACATCACCATAGCTACATACCTGCTAATCCCTTAAAACGACAAGGGCTTAGAATTAGGATTAAGATTAGGGCAAGCTGCTAGAATAACCATGGAGTAGATTAGGGCTAGAGGCAGCATCCGGCTACATTTGTTTGAGTAAAGTTATTTTACAAATTACTTTTACCCAAAATGTTTTTAGGGAACCGTACAGAGAATTATTCAGTCAGCTCTAGTAGGGGCAACCTTAATGTGTTGAAAGACTCAACAATAAAAAGCGATACACATTAAGTCCGTCTTTCTCTCGAACACGATGAAAGTGCTGTAACATTTTGTCAGAGAATGTAGAACAAAAAATGAAAGGCTGACGATGAAAGTACCGGAAGTAGAAAAACAAGATGACGATGAATGTGTCGAAAGAATTTTTTAGAATAAATAATCGATTACTCGCAAGTGGAAATGTGTTTCGAGTACATTACTGATGTACTGTGTGTATGTGTATGTGTGTGTGTGTGTGTGTGTGTGTGTAGGAGGCAAACACCACAGTTACCTCCCCATGCAGGTCGTAAACACAAACCTGCTCTATCACACGGGACCAATCAATCGTCTGCTGAATCAGCCAGACGTCTGCTGCCGATCACGTGGTACAGATCTACCGGGATAAGCAGTTGCATGTTGGCACGTGCATTTCGTTTACTGCTCACTGCCTTCATGGGCACTTCAAGGTCACAGCTAAAGGTCGTTTAATATCAGAGATCGTCTGCGGTGTGTCGGGCACAAGAAAACACAACCAGGGCACGGTGACCCACCCCTACCCCTACCCCCAACACCTCCCCCGCCTTTACATAACACTAGACACATTATACAACTGCTCCAGAACGTTAACCTCCCCCCTTCTCTCTCACACCAACCACGATACAATGCGGTAATTTAAAAAAAAAAAAGTTTGTCACTTTAAAATAAAATCTTGAACACAACATCAGTTTAGCCCATACCCCTATCTACCCCTAAGCGAAAATGCCATTGCAAATCTTAAAAATAATTTGTAAACCAACTGCCATCCTAATTATCCAAGTATTGTAAAAACCACAGTTTATAACATAATACCATGCACATTCAATGCAGTATATAATGCAATAATTGTTACCCAATATAACACACTTTAAGAAACAACCAACTCCAATTTCACCATCGAGTCATGATTAAATGCATGATTGCTCAAAATCACTATACGTAATTTAGGAAAAACCAACAGTAAAAAAAAATTAAAAATAGTGATGTAACATTTGTAGACATGGTTCACGGATTTCATACCTCTGAACTAGGACACAAGTTCGACAACTTTGTTTTTCAATTCTTGGACGGCAAGGTTACGTCCCCTTACAGTGTTAGCGGTCCATTCATCAATGGTCGTGTGTTTGTGTTGTGCTTACGATTCTAGTATGACGTAGGTCTATGACGCATGGCGTGCTGTTGGTACACGTGAACTAATGCCACAGTGCACCGTGAACTAATGCCACAGTGCACCGTGAACCGACAGTGAACGTTACACAATCTTGACATTTAGTTTACCTGGGCTGAAGGAATTAGTTCAAAGCAGACGAAACCGGAAGTTTTAAATGTCGTCATCAAACAGTAGGATGCCAACATTTCCCGCCAAAACTGACTACATAATGGTGAAAAGGGCTGGGATAGAAGGGAAGTGCTCTGACGGTGTAAATGGTGCTTTTAACTTTCAGGTTTTAACATGTGGGTGCTATGGAATGGGGTGTGGGCTATAAGGGGTGGGGGTGCTAATGATGTGTGGGTGCTAAATGGTACGAGTGCTTTGGATGTGTGAGTTTTATGGGGTGAAGGTGCCATTGTGTTTTGGGTACCATGGTGGTGTGGGTACTATGGTGGTGTGGGTACTATGGTGGTGTGGGTTCTATGGTGGTGTGGGTACTATGGTGGTGTGGGTACTATGGTGTTGTGGGTGCTATGGTGGTGTGGGTGCTATGATGGTGTGGGTTCTATGGTGGTGTGGGTGCTATGGTGGTGTGGGTGCTATGGTGGTGTGGGTGCTATGGTGGTGTGGTTGCTATGATAGTGTGGGTACTATGGTGTTGTGGGTGCTATGGTGGTGTGGGTACTATGATGGTGTGGGTTCTCTGGTGGTGTGGGTGCTATGATAGTGTGGGTACTATGGTGTTGTGGGTGCTATGGTGGTGTGGGTGCTATGGTGGTGTGGGTGCTATGGTGGTGTGGGTGCTATGATAGTGTGGGTACTATGGTGTTGTGGGTGCTATGGTGGTGTGGGTGCTATGGTGGTGTGGGTGCTATGGTGGTGTGGGTTCTATGGTGTTGTGGGTACAATGATGGTGTGGGATCTATGGTGGTGTGGGTACTATGGTGGTGTGGGTACAATGACGGTGTGGGTACTATGATGATGTGGTTGCTATGGCGTACCTATAATGCATTTAGCGTGTGGGTGCGATCAAGCCTAGAGGCCTATAGGGTATGGGTGCTGCAAGGCTGTGCCATGTTGTATGGTGTGTAGAGCAGGATCAGAAACATAAACCACAAAGTGAGAAAACATGTTCTAGCCGTTAAACATGGAGTTCTAAACAGCGATTGGCTAGTTGGAATCACATGGGGCGGTTGAAGGACGCGCATGACAGATGACTCACCATCAAGCTTATGTAAAATTGGCTGCGTTACGCTGGCAAACGACGGTTGGATGTGGTGTGAGCAGTTTCTCGTGAGATGAGTAATAGCTCATCCACGTGATGGAAATGTTTTTTTAATTCCAGAATTGATTGTAGCAGTACACAAAATTTACTGACAAATACACATTTAATCAATTTGTGGGCGTATAAATATATATATATATATATATATATATATATATATATATGTGTGTGTGTGTGTGTGTGCGTGTGTGCGTGTGTCTGTGTATACAGTAATTTACTCTTTCTCTCTCTCTCTCTCTCTCAATTATACGAGGCTGTCCCCTTCCATAACTCTAACTGTGTTGTAACCCTAGTTAACCATTAGTTTACACAACAGATCGTTAACAGTTTATCGCCCTCCCGCTCGTGTCTATAGCCGTCCGTTGTTTGATTGCGAGTTACCTTTCCCTAGCCCACACATCTCAATAGAACTGCCCCTTTCTCTACTCTGCTTCTTGCTACAGGGGCAGTAATCACGGTCTCGTTTCGATTTTCGATAAACGGCTAATAACTCTGAAGATCTCTTGACTTAAAAAAGAAATAGATTGAGCTAGCAATGATTCGTCATCTCTGCTTTAATAGGGAATAATATTTTTCCCCTTCTCTATAGCAATTGGATTGGCCAAAGGTCTTATCTATACTTAATAACATAAATGTAAACACTTGGATCATTTCTACCTTCAGAAATTTTCAACAGGTATTGTTTCATGATTTTGTGAATTACCAAGTCATTAAAATGGTGTTTTTAATTGGAGACAGAGAGTCAGGTTAGAGAGAGACCCAGAGAGTCATGTTAGAGAGGGGTTCAGAGAGTCAGGTTAGAGAAGGGTTCAGAGAGTCAGGTTAGAGAGGGCCCAGAGAGTCGTGTTAGAGAGGGGTTCAGAGAGTCATGTTAGAGAGGGGCCCAGAGAGTCGTGTTAGAGAGGGGTTCAGAGAGTCATGTTAGAGATGGCCCAGAGAGTCAGGTTAGAGAGGGGTTCAGAGAGTCATGTTAGAGAGAGACCCAGAGAGTCATGTTAGAGAGGGGTTCAGAGAGTCATGTTGGGGGGTTAGAGATGGCCCAGAGAGTCAGGTTAGAGAGGGGCCCAGAGAGTCATGTTAGAGAGGGGTTCAGAGAGTCATGTTAGAGAGAGACCCAGAGAGTCATGTTAGAGAGGGGTTCAGAGAGTCAGGTTAGAGAAGGGTTCAGAGAGTCAGGTTGGAGAGGGGCCCAGAGAGTCATGTTAAAGAGGGGTTCAGAGAGTCAGGTTAGAGAGGGGCCCAGAGAGTCGTGTTAGAGAGGGGTTCAGAGAGTCATGTTAGAGAGAGACCCAGAGAGTCAGGTTAGAGAAGGGTTCAGAGAGTCAGGTTAGAGAGGGGCCCAGAGAGTCGTGTTAGAGAGGGGTTCAGAGAGTCATGTTAGAGAGGGGCCCAGAGAGTCATGTTAGAGAGGGGCCCAGAGAGTCATGTTAGAGAGGGACCCAGAGAGTCATGTTAGAGAGGGGCCCAGAGAGTCATGTTAGAGAGGGGTTCAGAGAGTCATGTTAGAGAGGGGCCCAGAGAGTCATGTTAGAGAGGGGATCAGAGAGTCATGTTAGAGAGGGGCCCAGAGAGTCATGTTAGAGAGGGGCCCAGAGAGTCGTTAGAGAGGGGCCCAGAGAGTCATGTTAGAGAGGGGTTCAGAGAGTCATGTTAGAGAGGGGTTCAGAGAGTCATGTTAGAGAGGGGCCCAGAGAGTCATGTTAGAGAGGGGCCCAGAGAGTCATGTTAGAGAGGGGTTCAGAGAGTCATGTTAGAGAGGGGTTCAGAGAGTCATGTTAGAGAGGGGCCCAGAGAGTCATGTTAGAGAGGGGCCCAGAGAGTTATGTTAGAGAGGGACCCAGAGAGTCATGTTAGAGAGGGGCCCAGAGAGTCATGTTAGAGAGGGGTTCAGAGAGTCATGTTAGAGAGGGGCCCAGAGAGTCATGTTAGAGAGGGGCCCAGAGAGTCATGTTAGAGAGGGGTTCAGAGAGTCATGTTAGAGAGAGACCCAGAGAGTCATGTTAGAGAGGGGTTCAGAGAGTCATGTTAGAGAGATGTTCAGATAGTCATGTTAGAGAGGGGTTCAGATAGTCATGTTAGAGAGATGTTCAGATAGTCATGTTAGAGAGGGGTTCAGATAGTCATGTTAGAGAGGGGCTCAGATAGTCATGTTAGAGAGGGGCCCAGAGAGTCATGTTAGAGAGGGGTTCAGATAGTCATGTTAGAGAGGGGTTCAGTGAGTCATGTTAGAAAGGGGTTCAGTGAGTCATGTTAGAGAGGGGTTCAGAGTGTCATGTTAGAGAGGGGTTCAGAGAGTCATGTTAGAGAGGGGCCCAGAGAGTCATGCTAGAGAGGGGCACAGAGAGTCATGTCGGGGGGGGGGGGTGATTAAGTAGAGAAATATCATCACTCATAAAGAAAGATGAATTAGAGGGTTTTTGTGTGTTATTTTGTATATGGTTGAGTGAGTGTTGTATGTAATCTATTAAAAATACTGTCCCTTTCCCAGTAGGGGCAGAAGAGTTGTGATGATTGTGGGTGTGGGTGAGGTGTGGCGGGGGGGGGGGGAGGGGTGGAAAAATGATGGTTAGATAGTTAGACGGATACATCCAAGTGTGTTAAAAGATAGACCTACGCATGCGCAGTCTGTTGGTTACGCACACTTGGAATAATTTATTATGCGTGAAATGTGCAAGATGGTACCAGACACGTGTGGCCACACCTGTAAGTGGCGACACCTGGTGACATGGTGGTATCATCAGGCAAACTAATGAGTGTTTAATAACACATTGAAATGTTGATGTTGATAGGAGGATAGGTGGATTTTTCAGCGAACTAAGGGAGGTTATCAAATATATTCTACATGCTTAATACATAGATGAGTTATCTCCTTCTCCAGTTTATCTTCACGGAATTTATTGGAGAAATTTTTGATAACATAATTCGTTCAAAAGGTTTCGCAAGAACGTGCAGGTAATTTCCTATGATACTTCCCTGAATGCCTGTAGAATCTCACGTTTTTTACATAGTATTTTATCGCATCTACCTTTAAACAGCCAAATCTGGAATATCACTGATAAAGTCAAAGCAACGCTTGGTGAACTGTAAGGGGAGAAAACTCAATAAAACACAACTCATTAAAACAATACAAGGGCATTAACAATGTTTGCTTTATTTCTCATGAGATATTTTCCAGTTACCTACCCTTAATGAAAAATCACTGTTGTTTACTTTTACGGACTAAGGGAGGCAACTCAATTAATTAATTGTGTTTCTTTCAAGTACTGTAAACTGTCACTAGCGCAGGTGATATAAAAGTCCTTGTATGGACCATAAAGCTCTGGACATATCAACTTTGACATTAATTGCAGTATCCTATACATGCCGTATAGACAATACAAATGCCTTACTCGGGAAGCAAGGAAAATACTTTGTGGCAGAAGCGTATCAGTAGACCTACCCACACTGTACCGTGATCACCACCTAGGACTGGTGACACAGTGTGCCCGTGATCACCACTAATGACTGGTGACACAGTGTGCCCGTGTCTCACCACTAAAGACTGGTGACACCGTGTCTCACCACTAAAGACTGGTGACACAGTGTGCCCATGTCTCACCACTAAAGACTGATGACACAGTGTGCCCGTGATCACCACTAATGACTGGTGACACAGTGTGCCCATGTCTCACCACTAAAGACTGGTGACACAGTGTGCCCATGTCTCACCACTAAAGACTGGTGACACAGTGTGCCCGTGTCTCACCACTAAAGACTGGTGACACAGTGTGCCCATGTCTCACCACTAAAGACTGGTGACACAGTGTAACCGTGTCTCACCACTAAAGACTGGTGACACTGCTCGGGTCTCACCACTAAAAACTGGTGACACAGTGTGCCCGTGTATCACCACTAAAGCTGCTGTTCTACACGACCACCATCCCTCATGTTTTGTCGTCCGTAATTTTATTACCAACCCAGTAGTCCACTTCTGCTAAATGGTTCCGTCTATCTGTGTGTTCGTCTGTATGTTTGTACGTACCCCCGTTCTCGTTTAGGTGCTAGTTTAACAGTTTGTTTAACTGTTGGTTAAACAGCAGGTAAACGTTTGGTTAGACTGTTGATTTAACTTGTGGTCAACTTTTGTTTTAACTTTATGATTAACATTGGTTGAACTATTGGTTAAACAGCTTGTTGGTACAACTGTAGATTTAACGTTTGGGTTAACTATTGCTGGAACTGCAAATTAACTTTTTGTTAAATTGTTGATTTAACTGTTGGGTTAACATTGGTTTAACTATTGGTCAAACAGCTGGTTAAAAAGTTGGGTTAACTTGCTGGTTAAACTATTTGTTTAACCGTAGGTTTAGCCGTGGGTTTAACCGTACCTCCTTCCGCAGTATTCTCCTCCCAGTTTCTCCTGATTTCTCTCTCCTCCTACCGGAAGTACGCAAGTCTCAGAGGTCGGCTTACTCCTTCTGTCCCTCCCCTCTTTTCTTCCTCGCCTGATCCTTCCTTTCAGCCTACCGGAAGTGTCGGGAGAGACTTTTGTAAGGAGAGAAGAAGTCTTGGAGGCTCGCCCGTAATTGGTTTCTCTGGGCCGGGACTTTGTCCTGGGGTCCCGGATGGGAACCGGGACAATCGATGGCACCGAACTGGCGCTGTGTACTCGCTATAACGACGATCGCAAGCTGTGCCTCGCTATAACGACGATCTCAAGCTGTGTACTCGCTATAACGACGATCGCAAGCTGTGTACTCGCTATAACGACGATCGCAAGCTGTGTACTCGCTATAACGACGATCTCAAGCTGTGCCTCGATATAACGACGATCTCAAGCTGTGTACTCGCTATAACGACGATAGCAAGCTGTGTATTCGCTATAACGACGATCGCAAGCTGTGTACTCGCTATAACGACGATCTCAAGCTGTGCCTCGATATAACGACGATCGCAAGCTGTGTACTCGCTATAACAACGATATCACGCTGTGCCTCGCTATAACGACCTTATGAAGATGTGTACTCGCTATAACGACGATCTCTCAAGCTGTGCCCTCGCTATAACGACAATATAAAAATGTGTCCTTGATGTATTTTCCTATAACAACCATAAGTGGTTGTGTCCTCTCTATAACCATGATGTGAAGGTGATTACTCGCTATAACGACGATGTCACGGGTGTGCTATAACAACGGCCCGAGACGAGGGGTGCTTTAATCCGAATTTTGTCCCCACTTTTATTAATTCTAAAAATTTGTTTCAAAAACTATATCCCTTATCACATACGAGGATTTTGTGTTTACGATAAAATTTTGTAATTCAATTCTGACCCAGTTTTGCAGACTTGCATCTCCGAATGAAACGTTACAAATTTTGCTAAATACATAAAAAAAAACAACATATGACAGTAAAGAAATAACAAGATGTCCACACAATATCTTTGAACCTATTTCTTTGCTGATCGCAAAAGGTTTAATTCATCGTATTGGACGTCAACTTGGTTAAGAGTAGTAGGAAGGGAAATAATAATTGTACTGCTCGTTTTCAAAATTTAAGTTTAGATCACTCTCATATCGAAACAACTATAACAAAACAACAACTTTTAACACAAGCTGTAAGTGAATTAACAATCGATGTTAGCTGAGAAGTTTTGACATGTTTTTATCGATGATGTTTATATATATATATATATATATATATATATATATATATATATATATATATATATATATATATGTATGTGGTATTGATCTTGCCTTCAGTGTTTCTTTTTTCTCCGGGGGGGGGGGCACTTGAAATTTTCGGGGGGGGGGGCGGTAGACTTTCTTCGGGGGGGCGGACACTGTTAAAAGTATATATTTTCTAAATAAGTTATATAAATTTCATTTCGTTCGGGAGGGGGCGGTAAAAAATTTTCGGGGGGGGGGGGGCAAAGCCCCCCCCCCCCCCCGAAGAGATGCGTGGAAGAAACTCTGCTTGCCTTGACCAATCCTACTATACGATGTAACCGTGTGTTATGATATAACCCCGGATTTTAATCTAGCCTCCATCAATAAAATATTCATGCCAAAGATATCGCAGATAATCTACCCGTTTATTGTGCAAAAACACAGCCTCGTTTTGATCCGACCTGTCGAATTACGTCATTAACAGGAGCAATGACTCGTCAGGGTGGCGCCCTAAACTAGCTTCCCCCACCCCGTCCTGTTTGCTGCCCCCCACCCCGTCCTGCTGCCCCCCCCCCCCACCCCGTCCTGTTACAAGTCTTGCAGGAAGAAACACAATTTGGAATAACGAGGATCTTGTGGGTTGTGGGTCAGGACCCTCTCTGCTGTGGGGGGTCATGTGGATCACAAGGGTGGAGAAGAATGGATAATAAATCCACCAGTCCCTCACAAACTTTGGATAATCGGACATTTGAAGACTATTTGTCAAAAAGACTTTGTTAAATTTTACATCGGATTTTCTTTCTTTTTTTCATACATTGTTTCTTCTAAATACGATTGTTTTTAAGTATAGCTACCAGTACATACTGCGGTCAAAGCAGCGGCGTGACTAGAGTACATTGTAGGAGGGGGGGGGGGGGGGGGGGTGAGGGGGGCGTGCCCTTTATGGGTCCAACAATCGTAGCATAAATAAAATTAGAAATTACTTATCGGAAATTTATTTTCGTACATCTTTGTCTTGATTGTGATTTAAAAGAAATGCTAGAACTTTGGTTCATGTATCTTTTCAGTACATTCACCAACAACTGCGCAAACTACTTCCATGACCAATTGCGCTAAACAAGAACCAGACTTTTATAACTACAAAACTTTTAAAGGAAATTTAAAAAAAAAAAAGAAATGAAACTAATTTTCTTGCGCTCAAATGTAAAAAATAAAACGTTGGTAAAAAAATATATTGGATTATCTGTAAAGTTACTAAAGCTTTGAGTTTTGACAGTTACAGCTAAATATAATAAATGTTAATAAATTGTAAATACAACTATGAAATTACATATGGTTGTATTATTGAGTCAACTTTTTTGTTGGATAGACTTACTAGCGACTCTGACACCATTAAACGTGTCAGCACCAGCAGAAGTGTACGACCTCTGGTCACTGCCTCCACTGGTCAAGCTATGGTTAGTACAATGGCTTTCACTAGACTGTTGCCCCCACCCATGTCCTGTCCACTCGCGTGACGTCATTTCCTGCCATTCCGTTCCAGTCCGTTCTCCGGTACTCAGCAAGGGGATGTAAGCAAAGGATTTGTTGTCACACGAGTTGTTACCCATTAATTTAACCTTCGACCCATGCTACACCTTAATTAATGCTTGAGTCTTCTCTCAATAATTAATATTATCGTGTATTATGTCGCCATTATCGTGTATTGCTTCACCATTTTATACAGCATATAGCTACATTTGATCATCCTATTAGCAGAATAAATATATACATTCTTAGAACCGTTTTATTGTCCCCCTTGACAGTTGTGCCCCCTCCCCCCTCGCATTACATTATACTAACCGTCCAAGCCAGACCACTACGTAAGTTAACATAAATGTTGTATTATTATCATGGGCGTCCACTGAGATAGCACCACCAGAGTTACACAGACCACGCCAACCATGATTTGGCTACTACACCGATGACTGACACACTACCTAGCGGCTTGTAATATAAATAGATACGCTCACAATATAACGGTCGCCACCTACAGTATATGATCCATCACCACTACAGCCAAAAAAAAAATCTTACGTCACAACACAATCACTACACAATACACCAACCCTAGACACAAACAACCAATACAAACATGCTATACAAACCCGAGCTCAAAATACTGACCAACTCCCCTTGACCGTCAGCCGGCGTAAACCTTTATTTGTTTACCAGTTGTAGAATTATAAATACATTCTTCCAGAGGGCGCCACACCTAGTCTCATCTGTTTCCCTTCTTCCATGCATTGTCTTGCGTTTATCAATCGAAAATTCCAGAATATTCTCTACCGAGAATAAATGCATGGGGTAAAAAATCTCTCTCCTGGTGACATTTCTTCCCTACGGCTGCCGGCTGTCCGGAATCTATTTTTATGCCGGCCTCGCCTTATTTTAGCTCATTATTTCTCCTGCCGGTGCTGGGAGCCGGGATGTTTTCCGCGAGTCGCCCCTCGCCAGCCCGGCGTAATAACCATGCAAATGTCCGGGTAATCTCATTGACGTGGGCCGGCCAGAAAACGTCCCAGGCTGAGACCGGCACCGGCTCCCTTCAATGGCCCCGCGCCGGCCCCCGCATCGACCGGCCGCTCCGGTTACCAAGTCACGAATTAATTTGTCCCGAAATGTAATTTAATCGGGTGGGCATTGGCAAGATGGTGCGCCACGGGGCTGAGGGTGGGGCTGAGGGTGGGGGATGAAAAAGCCGGGGGTGGGGTAACGCTTTAATCAGGCCACGGAAGGTATGGGAAAGAGAAATGAGACTTACTTGACACAGGTAGACAGGGCATAGGTAGACAGGGCACAGGTAGACAGGGCATATGTAGACAGGGCACAAGTAGACAGGGCATATGTAGACAGGGCACATATAGACAGGGCACATATAGACAGGGCACAGGTAGACAGGGCACAGGTAGACAGGTCATAAGTAGACAGGGCACATATAGACAGGGCATAAGTAGACAGGGCACATATAGACAGGGCATATGTAGACAGGGCACAAGTAGACAGGGCACATATTTACAGAGCACAGGTAGACAGGGCATATGTAGACAGGGCACATATAGACAGGGCACAAATAGACAGGGCATAAGTAGACAGGACATATGTAGACAGGGCATATGTAGACAGGGCATATGTAGACAGGGCACATATAGACAGGGCACAGATAGACAGAGCACAGGAAGACAATGTACAAATAGACAGAGCATAAGTAGACAGGGCACAGGTTGTCGGATGAAAAGTTGTTTCGATTTTCCAACTTAAAAAAAAAAAAAATTACTTGTTAATATTCAGAAAAAACAAACTTGTCCAGTTTTTTTTTTAAAGTTTTGCGCCAATCTAACCAAAGCCATAAACCAAATGTTATAGAAATAGTAGGTTTTTTTTTTTTAAAGAAAGAAATAATTTGTCTAATTAAGCCTTGGGTCAAGTTAAATAAAAAGGATGTTAACATATTCAGGTATGAAAAATAGATTGGGCTGTGCTTACTGTATGTCATACACTGTTGGTTGTTGTCGACTGCGGGGGAAGGGGGGGGTATCTTTAATGCCAATCAGTCGAGCACAAATAAAAGGGCAATCAATGTGAGGGGTGTGTGGGGGAGGGGAAGAGTGCTGAGGGGTGGGGAGGGGGGGGTTCTTGGAGGGGTGCTAAGAGGGGGGGGGGGTAGGATGTTTTCGACACATGAGTTTTGTGTCTCTAAATGCTTGTTTACTTTTCTGTTGCTAATTATGTCTTCTCTAGTTATTTGATTCTATTTTCTATGTTTTTCTGTCATCACTGATTTTCTTTCTTTTCTGTGGTTTTCTTCTGCCTTCTCTGTTTCGCTATTTGTTTCTCTGTATGTTCTCTGTTTGTACTTTGTTTCTCTGTTTTTTTCTCTGTTTGTTTCTCTGTTTGTTTATCTGTTTCTCTGTTTGTTTCTCTGTTTGTTTCTCTGCTTGCTTCTCTGTATCTCTGTTCTTTGTTTGTTTCTCTGTTTGTTTCTCTGTTTGTTTCTGCTAGTTTCTCTGTTTGTTTCTCTGTTCGTTTCCCTGTTTGTTTCTGTGTTTGTTTCTGTTTGTTTCTCTGTTTGTCTCTGTATTATCCACCTACCATGTGTATGTCTAATGTATCTCATGTCCTTGTTTCACCATTTTCTATAAACAAACTCCACCATTTTCTAAAAACAAACTCCACCATTTTCTATAAACAAACTCCACCATTTTCTATAAACAAACTCCACCATTTTCTATAAACAAACTCCACCATTTTCTATAAACAAACTCCACCATTTTCTATAAACAAACTCCACCATTTTCTATAAACAAACTCCACCATTTTCTATAAACAAACTCCACCATTTTCTATAAACAAACTCCACCATTTTCTATAAACAAACTCCACCATTTTCTATAAACAAACTCCACCATTTTCTAAAAACAAACTCCACCATTTTCTAAAAACAAACTCCACCATTTTCTAAAAACAAACTCCACCATTTTCTATAAACAAACTCCACCATTTTCTATAAACAAACTCCACCATTTTCTATAAACAAACTCCACCATTTTCTATAAACAAACTCCACCATTTTCTATAAACAAACTCCACCATTTTCTATAAACAAACTCCACCATTTTCTAAAAACAAACTCCACCATTTTCTAAAAACAAACTCCACCATTTTCTATAAACAAACTCCACCATTTTCTATAAACAAACTCCACCATTTTCTATAAACAAACTCCACCATTTTCTATAAACAAACTCCACCATTTTCTATAAACAAACTCCACCATTTTCTAAAAACAAACTCCACCATTTTCTAAAAACAAACTCCACCATTTTCTAAAAACAAACTCCACCATTTTCTAAAAACAAACTCCACCATTTTCTATAAACAAACTCCACCATTTTCTATAAACAAACTCCACCATTTTCTATAAACAAACTCCACCATTTTCTATAAACAAACTCCACCATTTTCTATAAACAAACTCCACCATTTTCTATAAACAAACTCCACCATTTTCTAAAAACAAACTCCACCATTTTCTAAAAACAAACTCCACCATTTTCTAAAAACAAACTCCACCATTTTCTATAAACAAACTCCACCATTTTCTATAAACAAACTCCACCATTTTGTATAAACAAACTCCACCATTTTCTATAAACAAACTCCACCATTTTCTATAAACAAACTCCACCATTTTCTATAAACAAACTCCACCATTTTGTATAAACAAACTCCACCATTTTCTATAAACAAACTCCACCATTTTCTATAAACAAACTCCACCATTTTCTAAAAACAAACTCCACCATTTTCTAAAAACAAACTCCACCATTTTCTAAAAACAAACTCCACCATTTTCTATAAACAAACTCCACCATTTTCTAAAAACAAACTCCACCATTTTCTAAAAACAAACTCCACCATTTTCTAAAAACAAACTCCACCATTTTGTCTGATGGTTTGCGTCTTTCAACTTTTTTTTCATCTTCTTTCTATGTTTTATTTTGTCAGTCTTGTTTATGTAAAATCTAGTCTAGTCTACATTAACCTGAGTCCTTGACTTAGTCATAATTGACTTGGTTTTGTTATCCAAAGAAGATGATCGCTGATCGCTCACAAACAACCATTTGTCTGGTTTGAACTTGTTTTTGTAAAACTAAATACAACTTGAATAAATAAGATAGATATGAAACGACAGGAAAGGTTTGTTGGATATTTTTTAAACTTTAGGGAATATTTTTTGTTTGTTTGTTTGCTAATTTACTCAAATTGGCTGTGAATGGGGGTGTCAAAATTTAATCATTCGAATGGTGGTAGGCCGATGGTAGACCGATGATAGACCAATGGTATGCCGATGGTGATTGATGGTAGGCCGATGGTAGGCCGATGGTAGGCCGATGGTAGACCGATGGTAGGCCGGTGGTAGGCCGGTGGTAGGCCGGTGGTAGGCCGATGATAGGCCAATGGTATGCCGATGGTGATTGATGGTAGGCCGATGGTAGGCCGATGGTAGGCCGATGGTAGGCCGATGGACAATGTTGCGAGTCTGATAATATCGCTGGACCAAAGCGTTAATTTAATCAGCTAGGTTTTATTCTGTCTCTAGTTGTCATCGTTTTAGATAAAATAACTGCCCCAAACTGCCCCACACAATCAACTCTCCCACACGACTGCCCCCATACAGTTCTCCCCACAACTGTCCCACACAACCACTGCCACCCACACAACTGTTCCCCACACAACTGCCCCCCACATGAACAAACAGACGAGCAGACCCATAAACCAGATATTGTTGGGGAGTTAACTCAGTAAATCCTCTCAATGTGCCGTGTGACTCTAGGGGCAGCTCCAAGGGGTCTCACTGTTAGCTGCGGCCCGTGGCTGGGGGTGGGTGGGGTCGGGGTGGTGGGGGGGGGGGGGGTTAAGGGCTTAGCCAACTGTAACTGGTCTTTCTTTGTACGCCCTTAACTCTGCCATCACAGGCTTGATACCCCGTGTGGGGACCAGCTGAGTGATGTCCTACAGGGGTCCTGCTGAGTGATGTCCTACATGGGTCCTAATGAGTGATGTCCTTCAGGGGTCCTAATGAGTGATGTCCTACAGGGGTTCTGCTGAGTGATGTCCTACAGGGGTCCTAATAACTGATGTCCTACAGGGGTCCTAATGACTGATGTCCTACAGGGGTCCTGCTGAGTGATGTCCTACAGGGGTCCTACTGAGTGATGTCCTACAGGGGTCCTAATGACTGATGTCCTACAGGGGTCCTGCTGAGTGATGTCCTACAGAGGACACTACTGACATGACACTGGTTAAGGCTCTCTTTGTGGCCTGTTAAGATGCGACTCGATGATGTTCTACAGGACAGCTCCGTCAGTGATGTTCCTTGCACACGTGACCTTATGTTCCCTGTACACATGAACAGATAACCAGATCGGAAATTCCCTGCCCACAAGACCTACTGACTGAAAGTTCCTAGCAGCTCGCCACACTAACCTGTGCTAACTCGGACAACTTTACGAAGACGTTTTCCCACTTTCATTCAGAAACTTTCCAGAACATTCTAACCTAGACCCGAATCTATGCATGATACCCGGGGCCTGTAAAAGGTCACACATGTGAACCAGGCATTAAACAAAACTAAAAAAAAATTCTAAATATTCAAATCTTGTTCAGTGCATCTGTTGGCGCCTTGTTTTATAGTCTCCTCAAGATTTGAAAAAACATAAACGTCACTCAATAATTAATGCCAGATAAAAGCTCGGTCAGATGGAGGCGGAAGTTGGAGGCTGCGACCAGGGAGTATCCGGTTCCAGAACGTCATTGATGCAACTTGGACTCGCAGTCACAACAATTGACTTTGACTCGAAGGTCCGAGTTTTGAGGTGTAGCTGTGTTTGTAGGTGGGTTCTTACAGGTGGGTTGTTGCAGGTGGGTTCTTGTAGGTGGGTTCTTGTAGGTGGGTTCTTGTAGGTGGGTTCTTACAGGTGGGTTGTTGCAGGTGGGTTCTTGTAGGTGGGTTCTTGTAGGTGGGTTCTTACAGGTGGGTTCTTGTAGGTGGGTTCTTGTAGGGCTGAATGCACCACCCCACTGTAAGAAATGACTGAATGTACCTCTTAAATTCAGAAAGTTTTTCCCATATTTAAACTATGTTTTACAAACACAAAAAATAAAATCGACAACCTATTAATTTTGCCTGATGGCGTTTTGTATAAGTCATTGTCTAATTATAAGCCATCTATTTAGAAGTTATTAACTCTCACCATTCAAGTCAACTGTTTATTTTTAAACTGACCTACTTATTTAAATTAACTTTAAAAAAAAAATTTAAGTCAACGGTCGATTCTTAAATGTTATCATCTTTTGTTGTTTTTTTGTAAACTGACCGCTTTAATCACCTGTCTGTTTTATCTGTCACCCCAATGTTGTGGGCGTGTCCTTGCTTAGGGTAATCTTTCTTGACGGAGTGATACCGCCCACACACGAGGAGCTAGCTGGCAGTTAATGAACTTGGGACACGTCGTAGTAGGTGAAGGTCGTTAACTAGAGCTTAGAAGGTTAGGTGGAGCTTTGTCAGAGTGGAGCTTCGAGCTTAGGTACAGTGGATGATAGGCATAGTGAGCTTTAAGTTCAGGTACAGTGGATGATAGGCATAGTGAGCTTTAAGTTCAGGTACAGTGGATGATAGGCATAGTGAGTTTTGAGCTTAAATTCAGTGACTATTTGCTTAGATGAGGTGGATTTGTATCAGATTTTTTAACCTTGCATTAGGTGGAGCATTCTAGACTGCCACCAGCCACAGTGGAGCAGACAATGCCTCCACAAGCCACAGTGGAGAAGACAATGCTTCCACCAGCTCTAAAAACCACTCGCCCCTCCGTCCACAGCGAGGGAGGTAAATGCATAGGACGGGATCCTGTTATTTTGATCCGGGCCCAGAAAGAACCAATCAATAGCGAGATTCACTGCGGGGATGCTGTGATCAAAGATGGCGCCTGCCAGCGGAGCAGAATTAAAAGCATGAAAAACGTGGGTTCTCCGGTGTCGCTTCTCGAATGTTCCCTCGTCTTCGGATCGGATGGGTTGCATATTCGATACCACCCTCGCCCGCTTTTCGACCATCCCAAGCAAATCATGGGCGGTATCGATTTCTTTAAAACAATATGTCAAATTTTATCGCGATCTTTTTCGTAAACCACTTTCCTGCTTAAGTAGTTTTAAAATATTCTTCGCAACTTACACGGATTTACAAATTTCGAAAATCTAAGTGGATTTTAAATAATAAATGTGTCACCTTAGAAGGGCATTGTGCGTTAAATCGCGCCATGCGAATTGAATTTGCAGAAGAGAATCCGGTTTCTCACAGTGCAGAAGTGAGTAAAATCAGGATCGATACTGAGCAGGAATCGCACCGACCCGAGCCACGCTAATCTTCACCAGTGAAAAAGGACGCCGCCCGCAAATGGGCCTGGAAAGTTCTAGAAAATAGCACAGAAATCCAGCGTCCCATTTTCTCACTCCGTTTTTTCCTGTCATCTTCTTAGATGGCCCTGGCTCAAATATTCATTTTTAAAGCTCGCGAGACTTTTAAAATAGTTGGTTTTAGCGTGTTTACGGTATTTATTTTTAAACCTCGCAAGAGTTTTAGACTAGTTGATTTTAGCGTGTTTACAGTACTCATTTTTAAAGCTCGCGAGAGTTTTAGACTAGTTGGTTTGAGCGTGTTTACGGTACTCATTTTTAAAGCTCGCAAGAGTTTTAAACTAGTTGGTTTTAGCGTGTTTACGGTACTCATTTTTAAAGCTCGCGAGAGAGTTTTAAAAATATTTTAACGAGGTTACGGTACTCACTGTTAGTTTAGCATATTAACAGCGATGAACACGAGTGACGTAAATTTGAGCATGTTTACAGTATTCTGCTGTATAGCACAAGCCTCGTCAGCTGACGATTTTGTCATATGATGACATCATTTGTCAGAAGGAATGTGTCCTCTGTTACGCTGGTGACGTCATTTGACTGAAGGAACGTGTCCTCGGTTACGCTGGTGACGTCATTTGACTGAAGGAATGTGTCCCCTGTTACTCTGGTGACGTCATTTGTCTGAAGGAATGTGTCCTCTGTTACGCTGGTGACGTCATTTGTCTGAAGGAATGTGTCCTCTGTTACGCTGGTGACGTCATTTGACTGAAGGAATGTGTCCCCTGTTACGCTGGTGACGTCATTTGTCTGAAGGAATGTGTCCTCTGTTACACTGGTGACGTCATTTGTCTGAAGGAATGTGTCCTCTGTTACGCTGGTGACGTCATTTGACTGAAGGAATGTGTCCTCTGTTACGGTGGTGACGTCATTTGACTGAAGGAATGTGTCCTCTGTTACGCTGGTGACGTCATTTGACTGAAGGAATGTGTCCTCTGTTACGCTGGTGACGTCATTTGACTGAAGGAATGTGTCCTCTGTTACGCTGGTGACGTCATTTGACTGAAGGAATGTATCATCTGCTCCTCTGGTGACGACATATGTTTTTGGATATAACGTCACTGACTGACGAAAGTCATTTTTGCTGGGACTAGTTATTTGATGATGATAAAAAAAGTACGTCGGCGCCTGAGGTCTAGAACTCCCAGACTAACTTACTGATACGTGCCAGACAAGTCTACGTTCATTGTTGATGGCACTTACATTTCCGGTGGGTGTGTCCATTATGATGCCACCAGGCTATGTCACATGTCACAAGCTGCCAGTGTCACAAGTGTCACTAAACTGCTGTCACAACCTCACCACCTGCCTGTGTCACACTTACTCCCCCCCCCCCCTCACCCCTCCCTCACCACACCCCACTCCCCCAGCACCCCCTTACAACCTCCGCGAGAGTTCCAGCCGCCTCTATCCCCGACCATCAGCTCGTCCAGGACATAATTCCCGGCCCGTCCCCCCCTGACAAACGATCTATCCACGACAGGTGGAAGTACCCTTGATGCCCGGCCCCCGGGCTGGACGGGCCGATGTTAAACTCAATATTGCCGGCTGCGGGGGTAGATAACAGCCCTCGCTACGGAAATGGAGACAAGGAACATGACAGCTCGGCCGGCGGGGCTGGGGTCTTACTTGTGGGCACCGGCGAGGGTTGAAAGATTGCTTCATTGTTATTCATTGATTCACAATTTCGTTTCGTTCCTATTAGCTGTGTATCAAATCTACCTCCACTGCGTTTTTGTGTTAACGAGTTAGAAAATTATCGTTGAAAACAAAACATTTTTTGTTGTTTAGCCTAATTTATTATAAGAATACTAGCAATGTATTTCGAATCGTATCGTACTGTGTCTAGGAATTCTATTTTTGAATGCCCGATAGGGGATCCAGCATTTTACATAATAATCTCATTCCCTCAGAAAAAAAAAACCTTGAACATGCAGCTTACATTGTTACCCCAATGCTCCAAGACAACAAACAAGTACTCACGATATAAATAGACGCATGTGTACGACAAACAAGTACTCACAATATAAATAGGCGTGTGTACAAACTCACGATATAAATTATAAATAGATGCGTGTGTACAACAAACAAGTACTCACGTTTCTGTATTTACACACAATTTAAAAAACAAAACATGACCAAACAAGCAATCAAAGAAAACAATAACAAACAGGCATACATTTTAGTTAAAAACTAAACCTGGACATTCATGTCATGTCATGTTTGCCTGTCGTCCCTACTGGGACATAGGCCGCTGACAAGAGCTTTCCAGACGTCTCTGTCCAGGGCTAGTTTCTCCAACTGTCCCCAGGTGTATCCAATCTTCTTGGTGTCTTCTTCCAGGTCACGTCTCCAGGTCTTTCTTGGTCTGCCTCTCTTCCTCCTGCCTTGTGGATTCCAGGTGAGGGCCTGTCTTGTTATGCTGGATACAGGCTTCCTGAGTGTGTGGCCAATCCATTTCCATTTTCTCTGGAGGATCTCTACTTCAACTGGCAGTTGATTTGTCCGTTGCCATAGAACATCATTTCTGATGGTTTTAGGCCAGCGAATTCGCAGGATCTTTCTGAGGCATGCGTTTATAAATGATTGTATTTTCTTCTTATTTATAGCAGTTATTCTCCATGTCTCGGCTCCATAGAGTAAAACAGGTTTTACTAGTGTGTTGAAGATCCTGATTTTTATTCCAAGGGTTAAATCTGCCGAACCCCAAACATTTTTTAGTTGGTTGAAGACTGCTCTTGCCTTACCCGTCCTTATTTTTATGTCTGCTTCTGTCCCACCCTGCTTATCAACAATACTTCCAAGGTAGGTGAATCTATCCACTTCTTCTAGGGCTTCTTCTGCCAGTGTTATAGGGTTGTTGTTTGATGCATTGACTTTGAGAACTTTACTTTTCCCTCTGTGGATGTTCAGGCCCAGGCATGTAGAAAAATTTGCAACCCTGTTGGTTTTATCCTGCATTTGCTGTTGTGTGTGAGAAAGAAGGGCCAGGTCGTCAGCAAAGTCCAGGTCATCCAGCTGGTTCCACAGTGTCCACTGTATACCGTTTCGCGTTTTCTCTGTTGACATCTTCATAATCCAGTCTATGGCCAGCAGGAACAAACCCCAAGCCTAACACTAAGACTAAAGCTCAATTTAAAGTTCATCTTAAACATTTTTTTTTCAGTTCTATACTTTATAGAAATTTTTGTTGTTCAAATACATTTAGCCTACATGCAGAGTGTTAGTAAACCTCTCTCTTAAGAGAAAGGTTGTCTCTGTGTCAGGTTAGGCCACACTTCAATTATATATATATATATATACGAGCCGACCCGCGGCATATCATACGCCGCTATTTAGTTGTTGTTTTTTTCTACTTTTCAGTTATTCATAATTTGTGAATTCGACACTACCAACGCTGCCACTGAAAATATTTCTTTAAAACACTATAAGTAGCTCGGTAAGGACGATAACCCCCCCCCCCCCCCCTCCTTCACCCCCACCCCTCCGTTAAAGTAAACTCCACTTAGTTACCCCCCCCCCCCCTACGTTTAAAATTGATTCAAACTTAATTATCTGCCCCTAATAGTCGTCACTAAACCCGGCTCAGCAGACCATGTAGGAGTGGGGACGGTAGGGAGCGCGTTTGCAGCTTGTTTTCTAGCGGCTCCCAGAAGAGAATTATATATATACGAGCCGACCCGCAGCGTATCATACGCCGCTATTTAGTTGTTTTATTTTCTACTTTTCAGTAATTCATAATTTGTGAATTCGACAGTACCAATGCTGCCACTGAAAATATTTGCTTTAAAACACTAACCGCCCCCCCCCCTTTCCCCTAACCCCGTCCCTACACCCCCCCCCCCCCCCGTGAAAGCAGCCTCCTCTTTGTTATTTCTTAGTTACCTCCTGTAAGTTTGAAATCGAACTAAATTATCTGCCCCTAATAGAAACCCGGCTCTACGGCTCTACGATTTGTAAACATTTAGCTTTGTATACATTTAGCGTGACAACAGCTCACCAGACAATGTGGGGGTGGGGTGGGGGTGGTAGTGATAGTGATAGAGAGAAAGAGAGGGGACTGCAAGGAGGCGCTTGCAGCTTGTTTTCTAACTGCTCCCAGAAGAGAATTATATATATAGATAGATAGATAATTCTAAATAACGTTCTGTAATAATGTAATGGGGGCCTTTAGACATTGACTTTCAAATCTGTTAATCTATAGTTGATCTGTAATACAAATAATTAAAGACAAACAATTAAAACCAAATTTTCTCAATAGAGACAGGAGAAAAATGTGTCCGTTCTGACACTAGTGGCTGTGAGTCGCCCGGCTGTTACAAATACAAATGACTAGCCAGTGATAAAGCCCTGGACCCCTGAAGTTCAATGGTCATCTAATGTTTTCGTATCAATAGTGGTAAACTGTACTTCTATACCAAGATTTTGGTTTTTATTTGTTAATGAATATTTCTATTAACAGTCACAAATAAAAATTAAATATTTCTCCATTTGGAAATAGTCCCGGACAAGAAAAATAGAATCTGTTCTTGCTAACAACCGCTGTCATCGCTTTATGTCAGACGTTGTTTATTTTTGTGAGAGCTCTCCCTCAAATAATAAAATAAAAATGTGAAATTCAAACTGGCAAGATGACGGTATAGCAAGTGTATAGAAAAGAAAACAGCCTGTCTGTTCTCCTTTAACGTATTCCAATACTGTGTTTTTTATTGGTCCGGCTCGCAAACAAACAAACAAACAAACAAACTGTGAATTCCATGCTCCGTCTACCTCAAGACCAGCCGTCCGTGTTAAAGAGACTGTGAGCACACACACAAATATACCACACATTTCCTAGGTCGATGATAATCTTGTGTCGTCTACAGTGCCGCCCCAGGTAATTTAGCGCCCTAGGCAAATCTTATTAAAACGTGACATATTAATTTATTATCAATTGCATACACGTTATAAGTAAACATCAAAATCATATTTTACTTTCCTCCTTCGTCTCAATTCCAGTTTGCAAGCGTAATAACATTTTATTGAAATTGTTGCTAAGTGCACGAGTCTACTTTGTACTTTACGACATAGCCCCCTCCCTCCCCCCTTAGAACATTTTACATTTTAAGTGCTTCTTCCCCCCCCCCCCCCCCCCCGGGAGAAAAAAGTCTGGGGAAAAAAACCCTGAATCAAATTAAAATGTTCTTGTAGTGTTGGGCTCCCTGCAGTCCTCCCAAGGTGAGTTTCAAAACGGATCTTACCTGTTTTAAGCTTGACTGTCTTTAGTTAAAATTGTAAAATGTCTGTATTGTGTGATTATGTAACGATTTTTTTTTTCGTCTACTAACTTTAAGTATTGCAATCTACAACGGCTGTTGATGTATTTGTTTTTCAACTTGATAATGCTAAAAGAAACCTACCAAACTATTCTGTTTAGAACTTAAGTTCTATATAATTTTTACAATAGCAAATAATAACTTAAAGTGGTATTTATAAGTAAGCGGTCAACCTGAAGTGCAGGAATTTGAAATGAATGTAAAGTTAAGCAACGAATTATCTACCATTTAAAATATCCAAATACAATTTTATTCAAGGGAAATAACTTTCATAAGAATAGCTAAATTAACCAAATGTAACTAAGACATGCTTAAAATTCACAATAAAACTATTTAAATTTTTATTTTGTAATAAATATATTAAATCCTTTATGATAGCTATGTAAATCTTAAAAACAATACATTTTACCTATTGAATGCTTAACTGTGGGTTTTTTTTTTAAAGTCTAAAACCAATATCTTTTATACAACATATTGTCATACAATTTCGATGACATAACTATATGGTTGTCAACAGAATTACCAAATAGTTTACTGATGAAACATAAAACTTATAATTTGAAATCACAAAGTTTACGGTTAGTCATAAATTACATCCTATTTAATATTATATATTAATACTTTAAGAGTGGTAATATAGATTCCTAAAAAACTGAACATTTTTCAACTAGATAAAGCCTACCTTTGTCATGTGTTCCGTACTGAATTGAAATCATCTAACTTTCGATAGACTCGACTACTCGATATACTCTACTACACTCACAACAAACAACAAACTTCGATACCTAAACATAACTGGACTCGATGCTCCAGAACTACGACACCAACTTCTTTAACTTCACCAAGCTCTACAAACGGTACTCCCAATCAACAACGATTTCACTGGACCTAGTACTACACTTTAACAGTCAATATAATTCAATACCTTTATACCACAAGAATTAATACTCCCGAACTCATGAACTACGATACTTCATCACCTGCATTCTCATTTCTCAATTACCAGTCAGATTCCACTAGACCTTCAACTACACGACAACAGCCAAATAAAAAATACGACACTTTAGGATTCAGATAAGCAGTTCCACCAGCTATTTAAAACGTCTTCACGTACACATAAGCCTTTGTTTACGACATTTAGGAAGTTATTCAAAAGCAGTTTTAAAATTCTATAATTAGAAGCCAAACTTTACAGTTAATACTCCTAGTTATCAATTACATTTCATATAAATATAAATTCTAATCAGGACGTTTTTAACAGCCCAGAGTCAAGAACATGACGAGTCAAGGTTTGGGGAGCAGCGAGGGCATACAAAGTTGCCAAGTTGTCATCATTGTCAAATGCCTCGTGTCAATAATGCTCTGGAATTTGTCGACATAATTTTTGGTCCGTTGAGTCAACTTTATTATTGTGTGTTTCTCGTGTATATCTTAGCACACCCAGCTTAAAAGAAGGGTGTATCTGTACGCGATTCTAATAGAGGCTCTACTAAGCTACTCAACAGCTACGTCTATATGTAGCAGAGGCGTAGCGACCCTTCCCGGCACCCGGGGACAAACTTTTCGATTTGCACCCCCCCCTCAACCTTTCAATTTATTTTTCCAACTCATTTTGGTGCCCCCTAAGGTCGGCGCCCGGGGAATATGTCCCCCCGCCCCCCCCCCCCCCTCGCTACGTTACTGATATGTAGACTCGCCACAGCTACGACTAATTATAGACTCGCAACAGCTACGTCTAATTATAAACTCGCCACAGCTAGACCAGGACTCGCCACAGCTACGCCTAAACTCGGCACAACGACCCCCCACCCCCCCCCCCCCCCCCCCCCACCCCCGACGTTGTGATCCAACATCTTGACACCTCTGGTCAACCCAGCTAATATCCAACTTGATTAGTCCTGAAGTTTATTTTACACAGGTAACGTCTCACCTTCCCCCCCTCCCCCTAACACTCATCAGAAACCTCCCTGATGCCGGATCCGGCTAAGAACCGGCTTCTGTTTGACGGGTCCGCTCGAACGCCGGCGTTTGAATGTTGACAGACTTGTGGCGGCAGGCCGGACGTCTCATTATGTCTAATTAACTTCATTTGGATGATATTGACTTATGGGACCTGTCGGGCGGGCCTTGTGACGTCACTAATGGACCGCGGGACTGGCAGCGGGCATGGCGTGACGTCACAGCACGAGATGATTTGTGAGTGGTTTACAACAACTGCTCGCCACCGGCGGGGTTTAGCAGGGAGGGGGTGAGGAGGGAGGGAGGGAGGGAGGGAGGGGGGACGAGGAAGATGCGTAGGAAAGGGAGATCAGAGATTTATTTTAAAAAAAAAGTTTCTCACATTTCAAATAGGGAGGAGAAAATAACATTCGTCCCGGGTCAGGGGGAGGGATTCAATGTGGGGGGTGGGGTTCGACAGATTCATTCCTTTTGTTGCAATCTCCTTAGGGGTTTAATCACTGCGGTAATGGATAGGTCTATCCTGCTGATCCGCGACATAAACAATAGCAGAGTGGACAAAGGTTGGGGGGGGGGGAGGTCGCGGGTGTGGGGGTAGATATTGTGATGGGAGGGGGGGGGGGGTGAAATGTAAACTGTATTTTAATAACCGCTGTTTTGAAATAAAAAAAAAAGAAGGCGAAAATGAATCAAGAATATTCATAGCTTTAGAAATAATACCCCCTCCCCCACCCAGTGGCGTAGCCAGGAATAGGTCATGGGAGGGGTTAAAAATGTTTCTATACGTATATAATCACACACACACATATATATATATATATATATATATATATATATATATATATATATATATATATATATATATATATATATATATATATATATATATATATATATATATATATATATATATATATATGACTATATATATATATATACAGAGGTCGGAGTCCATGGGAGGGGTTATAACCCCCCCCCCCCCGCTTCCGCCCCCCCCCTTGCCTACGCCACTGCCCCCACCTCATAACTGTATATCTACCTATACGAACTTTTAGATGTAACATAGAAAAACATTCATCGAGATAAATGGTTTTTAAGCACAGATGTCATGGATAGTTTGAAGGACATCTCTACCGACTGGGTGCCGTGGTAGTGGTGTGACCAGATATACAGGTAGATGATCCCCCCTGCGTGTGCAGGTAGGGATTTACAGGATTAACAACCTAACATACAACCTCATGATATAAAGTATACAGTATAACAACATACAACCTCACAATATAAAATATAACAACATACAACCTCACAACATAATATATACAATATACAATCAACATACAACTCAACACAAAACAACATGCAACTTAACAAAAACAATAACACAAACAACAAATTATAACTTAGAATAAAACAATATCAAACAACTTAACAACATATGACCTAACAACATACAAATTAACAACACATAACAACGACACCAAACAACAACTAAACAACACACCACTGAATGTAATAACATATAACGTAAAAACATATTTTAAAAAAATACAGTTAAAATGGGTTAAGCTCTGATAAGCTCAGTAGATATATTAGGAAAAAAAATACAACTAAAAAAATAAAATAAGAATCGTCTATTTTTTGGAGAGTGGGGGGGGGGGGGGGGGGGGGCTGAGATGTGACGGTATTTTAGTTGAGGGTGGGCGGGGGTCGTATCTAAGGTTTTAAGACGATGGGTAATGGAAGATGAGATTCTTAATAAATCTTAAAGTATAAGATCTAATTGTTAGATTTTTAAAAGAGCTGAAACACAGTAAAAAAAAAATATTTATCACACTATTTAAGTCTTTGATAATTTTTTTTTTGGGGGGGGGGGTATTAACTAACAAACACAAGTAAGGTGTTTTGATAAATCGGAACTAGATTAAAAACAAAAGAAAGTCAGATATGCCATATTATTAAGACAAAGGTTTAAAAAAACACCACCTAAATATGTTCTAATGCAAAGTCACACACACACACCCATAAACACACACACACACACACACACATACACACACACACACAACCCAACTAGATACGCTTTTTAACAATTGGAACAAAACACAAAATATGAAACAATTAAAAGTGACGCCAAAACTAAAAAGTAAAAAATACCCCCCCCCCCCTCACTCAGGTGAGCTGAATATCGAACCAGCGACGAACGAAAAAGAAAAAAAAAACAACCGTGGCATTGGCTGGCGTTTTAATTATCTCCCCCATCCTGCTTGACCGTGTAACTAGCCAATGAGCGAATAACGTCACGTGATCACCGCTAACCAGTATGGCGTCCCCGGCCTCTGATTGACCTTTCCGCTGGAGAACAAAAGTGGCCAGATTTTTCTACTTTCCCAGGTAGCCGCGGTGTGCCTTGGCCGGCATTGATCGCGGAGGAGGTGTGACAGGTGAGGACTGCCGGGGAGGGGAGATGAGGAATTATGGGAAATTTGACTCGACAACTCCAGGGGACGTCTTTGAGTCGCGGACTTCAGGGGACGTCTTTGAGGAAGGTTCCAGAAGAACAAATGGCACCGGCCTGTTTGTTCGTCCACATCGTTAGTGTTAGGTTACAGGGTCCAGTGGCGTCTGGAGTTGGGAGTCAGCACGATTGTGGGGTCTGGGGTCCGTTAGAGTCAGCATGCTTGTGGGGTTTGGGGTCCTTTAGAGTCAGCACGCTTGTGGGGTCTTGGGTCCTTTGGAGTCAGCACGATTGTGGGATCCTTTAGAGTCGGCACGCTTGTGGGGTCTGGGGTCCTTTAGAGTCGGCACGCTTGTGGGGTTTGGGGTCCTTTAGAGCACGATTGTGGGATCCTTTAGAGTCAGCGTGCATGAGGGGTCCGAGCTCTAGACGACCAGTGGGGTTTGGAATTTTCTAGAATCCAGTAAGTTTTGGGATCTTCTAGATTCCAGTGGGGTCTGAGATCCTCTACTCAGTATCCAGTAATGTCTTGGCTCTCTAGATCTACTACCAGTGATGTTTTGTTTTCCTGCTGGGGCTCGAACTTCACACAAATGGTTCTGACAAAACCACCCACACACACAATAAAGACCTGTGTATACAGCACCAATATACATACAACACGAACACACACACACACACACACACACACACACACACACAAAGAATGAAACAACAAAAATTAAGTTTTAAAATGATCTCAAAATATAGTTTTTTCTACTCTCCATGCAAATCATTCGCTACAGCCAAAGTGTACTAGCGTAAAATGCTTCCAGTGATGTTCTACTGATGTTCTTCTGATGTTCTTCTAATGTTCTACTGATGTTCTTCTGATGTTCTTCTGATGTTCTTCTGATGTTCTACTGATGGTCTTCTGATGTTCTGCTATTAATCTACTAATGTTCTTCTAATGTTCTACTGAGGTTCTTCTAATATTCTTCTGATGTTCTGTTAATGTTCCGTTGATGTATTACTGATGTTCTACTAATGAGATCGACATCCAAGAAAAAGACAAGCACCATATGCCGTCAAGTCATTAAGACACTACAAGTACCGAGACAATAAGAAAATAACCGAAACAGCCAACTTTGACGCATTGATTAGTCATCTCGCCTTATGTCAATCTCCTGTATGACTTGTCTTATGATGCTCTCCTCTATATCCGATATTAACTGCTGGTGATAACACGGGCGACATGGAAATACGAAGGGATTAATGCACTCTATCATAGACTTGGATGGGTTTTAAAGGATGTATTAAGTGAACATTTGTTTCTTTTCTGTAGGGAATTATTTTCAGATTTTGGATTTTAATGGCACTGTTGTTGGGAGAGAAAGATCGGTTAAGAGGAAATGTTAGGAGTAGGCGAAGTAGATTTCATCTCTTGATGAATTGATGTATTTGTGTTTTTTTTATACAAGTCAGTGATGTTTCATACATCTGTCAGTGATGTGTCAGGTAAACTTACCTGTCAGTGGTGTGTCACCTGTCAATACTGGGTCAGGTACATGACAGATACAAATTAGGTACTGGTCAGTGATATGTCAAATTCCTGTCAGTGATGTGAGAGGTACCAGTCACTGATGTGTCAGGTAGACCTACTTCCAGTGTCAGCTACTTGTCAGTGATATGTCAGGTTCCTGTCTGTGTGGCCCACACAATCATCCAGCCAGATGAATATCCTTCTGTTATTATCCACCAGGGTCCACGAAATATCTTCAATTCCCTGCTAAACCACGTAACTCTGGGCAAAACTTCTCATCTAATTGTTAAACTCCTGCCCAAATCGAGTTTATCTGCGTTAAACTCTCATCTTTCCATCCGTCTGATATCATGTTGCGTCTTCTGTCCACCTTTCCATAAAAAAAAACAAAAAAAAACAACAAAAAAACAAGCAAAATACAAAGCAAAAGAAACCCAATCGTAAATCACCTTGACCTTACCGTTAACGTTAAACTCCGCTAATTGAAGAGCGACAGGCGGGCAGCCATGTTGGTTATTACAACGACGGACAGGCTAAAAATAGAAAGCCATGTGCAGTCAATAAACAATCAGACAAAACTCACGCGCTTAACGTGTAGCTGGGAGTGAGCAGTGTTTCAAAGCTTGTGGGAAAGTATCAGGTGACATTGTCACATCTGAATTCATTGACAACTTACCTGTGTACATTGACCACTTACCTGTGTAAATTGACCACTACCTGTGTACATTGACCACTTACCTGTGTACATTGACAACTTACCTGTGTACATTGACTTACTGTGTACGATGCATTGGTTGTGACACATGTGTACATCAAATGATTTACCTGTGTGCAATATTAACTAATTTTCCTGTGTATATTGACTACCACATCTGTGTACATTAACTGATGTACCTGTGTAGATTCACCATTTTTACACCTGTGTACATCACTTGCATGACCACACACTTAGCCCCCGTCTGACGTCACACTTACCTGCTCTGTGACGTCACACGTGCGTATATGTCCTCTCCGCCAATACCTCGACAATTTTAAAAGGCCATCGCCCCCTAGATTGTCCCCCCCCCTCCCAATTATCTCCCTGTCGATACCTCCAACAAACCACTCAATAGTTCTTCGATCCCCCAACACACTCCACCATTGTCTCCGTCCGTCATGTTTCCCTGTATGTCGCCACTCACAAGGTAAGTATAGCCTAGCCCCTCCCCGGGATCTGTGCTCCGTCCCACAGTGATTACCCCACAGGACCAGGGCTGGGGAGACTGACATTTACCGCTTACGTTTGTTTTCTGTGGAGATTAAAAGTGTCGGATAGGATGGTCAATAGGGCAGGTGAAGTAGAGTTCCCCCTTTTTTTTTACTTTGACGAAGTCGACTCAGGTACCAATCAAAGCTGGGTGGACTTAACGATGCTCTACGGTCATGTAGCCATCCGAGGTGGATTGAAAGGAGTTTCTTTCAGGCGAGGGGGAGGCGTACTGTCCTTCCGAAACGCGTTTACCGCCTCCACCCCCTCTACCCTGAAAGAAAAAAGAAACAATGTATATACAAAATATATTTTTCATCTAGCGTTCACCTCCAGAAATTTAAGTCCGACCCTCCCCCCACCCCTGAAAGTTTCAAGGGACCCCTCCCCCAGCGAAAAATAATGTCTGAAAGAAACACTGCAGTAGACTCAGGGACGTCGTATGTCAGGCATTATTGACCACAGCGTCAGTTTCTGTTGACAACAGCTTCAGTTTGTTTGCGAGATTTTTGGAAGTTTTATAAACAACATGAACACAGTGTACTTTCAACTTTTACTTCAACTGGTATAAGAGGTTTGTGGACAGCTTGAAATAAAAGATCTTTTATGCGTTTTAAAAGTTGGCTTCATGTGTAATCAAAAAGACGTTCCGATAAATATAATTATCAGAAGATGTGAACATTTAAAAGAATGTGTTGCAAAAAAGACGTTGAGATAAAAATATGTTGCAAAAAAGACGTTGAGAAAAAAATAAGTTGCAGAAAAGACGTTGAGATAAAAATATGTTGCAGAAAAGATGTTGAGATAAAAATATGTTGCAAAAAAGACGTTGAGATAAAAATATGTTGCAAAAAAGACGTTGAGAAAAAAATAAGTTGCAGAAAAGACGTTGAGATAAAAATATGTTGCAGAAAAGATGTTGAGATAAAAATATGTTGCAGAAAAGACGTTGAGATAAAAATATGTTGCAGAAAAGATGTTGAGATAAAAATATGTTGCAAAAAAGACGTTGAGATAAAAATATGTTGCAGAAAAGACGTTGAGATAAAAATATGTTGCAGAAAAGATGTTGAGATAAAAATATGTTGCAGAAAAGACGTTGAGATAAAAACGCGGTGCAGAAAACGAGCCCAATTTCACCGTGAGTACTTGGGCCGCTACTGCAGGGAATTATGTGGGAGCGCGGCGGAGTGGAAATGCGCCCTGGGTCTTTTGGCATTCCAGAGCTGCAGAAATTTCACACCCCAACTCGGTAATTACCAGCAAGATGGCGGCATCGACAGGAATTGTTCAGCCAGGGGAAACAATCATGTCAAAATAAAATGAGAGAAATTGTGTTTTTTTTTAAACTTTCTCACTTGGATTTGAACTCTGGCCATCCCGATAAACAGTGAGATAAAACAGACTGGTCGTACCACGTTTCAAAACACCGACTTATGCCTAGCACTTATAAGCTGACTAGACTCAATGACATTTAGAATTGATCGAACCAGATATTTTCCCTTTCTGAGAACTTGTAAATAAAGTTCCGTTGTCTCCAGCCAAAGCAGATTCAGGCGACTATGTTTTCACCGCCAACAAGTTATCTCCCTTTTGCGTATACAAGTACTTTCTCACGGTACAAGTGTTCTTTCATGTGTTACAAGTTCTCTCCATTGGGTTCCAAGTTTTCTCCCTTTTGGTTACAATTTATCTCCCTTGGGTTAAAAGTTATCTTTCTTTAGTTGTAATTTATCTCCCTTGAATTAGACGTTTTCTCCCTTTTGGTTACAATTTATCTCCCTTGGGTTACAAGTTATCTCCCTTTAACTTATACAAGTATTCTCTCACGGGACAAGTGTTATTTCATTTGTTACAAATTCTCCCCCTTGAGTTACAAGTTCTCTCCTTTGGATTACAAGTTCTCTCCCTTGGATTACAAGTTCTCTCCCTTGAGTTACAAGTTCTCTCCTTTGGATTACAAGTTCTCTCCCTTGGGTTACGTTATCTCCCTTTTGGTTACAAGTTCTCGCCCTGGAGTTACAAGTTCTCTCCCTTGAGTTACAGGTTATTTCCCTTTTTTTTACCAAATCTCTACCTTACATAACTAGTTCTTTCCCTTTCGTATATCCACGCGTGTCACCTACAATTGGCTCACATGTTTTCATAATTTACATTATCACTTGTTAGAAGTTGAAACATTTTGAAAGAAATCCCATAGGATATTATAAACATAAACGTTTCGGTAGATGGACCTCGCCAGGATAAGCCAAAATAAACTATTACGCAATATGCACAATTTGTAAAGTATTATTTGCTCTATTTAGATACTAGCAGCTAATTCTAAGTGTTAGGTTCTTGCACAGAGTCACGTGTCATTTTTGTTCTGCTTCATCGTTGGTAGGTCAAGGTTATTATTAGATTCAGGTCAAGGCTAGTGTTCAAATGAGCATTGGGCCAATATTACGGTTAGTGTTAGACTAAGGACTAGTGTTTAGGCTAGCGTTAAGTCTAGGTTAGGGTTAGACTTATGTCTAGTATTCAGGCTAGCGTTACGGATAAGCTTAATGTTAGGGGTAGACTAAGGGTTAATGGGTAGTGTAAGTAACTAAGTTAACATTAGCACCGTGAAAAAGATTATCCTGGATGCAAGTTCTATTCCTCTTCATCTTCGTTCTTAATTTTAGTGTTGGAAGGGATCTCCTCCATCACAATTATGTATACGTGTCAACTGGTTATGCGCTATTAAGTCCATTGACTCCTTTTCAGAGTGCTTTTCATTTTAGATTTGCTTCCATAGCCTTTGACCAACCAAGAACAAACTGCATGGCAGCTGTTGTTTGATTTTGGAGTTGTCTCTCCCCTAGTTCGATTAAATAGTTTATTATCCTCACACTGCGATCATCTTACGATCGACTATTTCCAAGACATTGAAAATATGTTTCCCATTATTTTTCAATTAATCAAGGAGTGTAATTGCCGAGCCACTCAATAAAGAAAAGGTTCCCAAATGTAATACAGCAGACGTCAAGTGTAATAAAAATAAAACACTTAACCAATAATTAATTATGAAAATGTTATAAATATTATATTTTCTTGAAAATGTAGATTTTATTTGCATTCTGAGATAAATTTCTTTCATTCAGAAATGTTCAATTCGATCTGCCGATCAAAACTAATTATTTCAAGTCTCAATATTTTATTTTTTAAATGTCCAGTTGCCTTGCAAGCTAAATGACCAGGGTTCGAATCCTTACAACTGATTAGCTGACCTCAGCATTCAAATTTTTCCATATTTTTTTTTATACGACAAAAGTCTCATAGAATAGACAGTAGTTTAAAGTCAATAAAAACATATCAGTAAGACATTACGTCATCACCCCCCCCCCAGTCAATTAATCCGCTAAGCTGTTGTATATAGTCTGCTGACGTTGATTGCTGCTCTAATATTCATATCACGTGACCGAGTGATAGACAGCGATAGCAGAATTAATAGAGACTTAGAGTGTCGTCTTAATCCCGCATCAAAGTCGTCTTAATCCCGCATCAAAGTCGTGTTTAGCTCAGCTAATAGATAGATTTAAAGAGGGGGGGGGGGGGGTGCACTGAGAGTTAATCCCGTAATAGACACATTTAAATAGGGGTGGGGGGGGTGGTGATAGTTAATCCCGTAAAAGATAGATTCAAGAGGGAAGTGAACATTGATAGTTAATCAGTTTAATAGTTGGTGTGTTAAATTTTAAATGATGGTTGGTATAGCTTTAGAGGTGTGTGTTATAAATTTAAAATGGAATGGTTGGTATAGCTTTAGAGGTGTGTGTTATAAATTTAAAATGGAATGGTATAGGTTTAGATGTGTGTGTTATAAATTTAAAATGGAATGGTATAGGTTTAGAGGTGTGTATGTGTACTAGGAGATGTGTCAGTGCATAAAAGTCTAGTGCTCATGTTTTTTGTGGTGGTGGTCTGTGTGTGTTGGTGGTGGTCAGTGTGGTGGTGGTGGTGGTCAGTGTGGTGGTGGTGGTGGTCAGTGTGGTGGTGGTGGTGGTCAGTGTGGTGGTGGTGGTGGTCAGTGTGGTGGTGATGGTGATGGTGATGGTGATTGTCTATGTGTGCCAATGGTTAATGTGTGGTGGTGTCAGAAGCAGTGGCGTAGGCAGGGGGGGGGTTAGGAGGGGTTATAACACCCCCCCATAGACCCCTCGGTATATATATATATATATATATATATATATATATATATATATATATATATATATATATATATATATATATATATATATATAAAGTATGAGGGGGGTTGCAAATCGAAAGTTTGAGGGGGGGGGGGTGCAAATCGAAAGTTTGTCCCCGGGTAAAAATTGGACCCCCCCTTGAGACGATCCTGGCTACGCCACTGGTCAGAAGTGTATATGCTGTGTGTGTATCAGGGGTTGTGTATGTATACGTCATGGCTATTGTACGTGTGCTAAAGTGTGCTTGCAGTGTGAATGTAAATGGTGAATGTGTGTGCCTGATATGTCGAAAGCTGTTCATTATTAAAACCGTCGCTTGTCTCTAAACAACAACGTAGAGTAACTCAATATGAACAAAACGCTAACACTTTGCATTCACCCGATAAACACCAAAAGTTTGCACTAACTTGTAACAGTTTATAGCGCCAGTTAAACCATGTGTCTTGTAGCGCCAGTTAAACCATGTGTCTTGTAGCGCCAGTTAAACCCTGTGTCCTGTAGCGCCAGTTAAACCCTGTGTCCTGTAGCCCCAGTTAAACCCTGTGTCCTGTAGCCCCAGTTAAACCCTGTGTCCTGTAGCGCCAGTTAAACCCTGTGTCCTGTAGCCCCAGTTAAACCCTGTGTCCTGTAGCCCCAGTTAAACCCTGTGTCCTGTAGCCCCAGTTAAACCCTGTGTCCTGTAGCCCCAGTTAAACCCTGGGTCTTGTAGCCCCAGTTAAACCCTGCGTCTTACTAGGAGCGCCACCTACCCGGCTGCTCATGACGTCACTATTTACGGTCTGCAGGTAAGACGTACCTTGTCCAACCAACTTCCGGTGCTGATCTCACGTGTGACGTCACATTTGTGAGTTGAATTAAAACCCAGTGACATTCATGCCTGAGTGGTTTTCGGTTCGTATTAGAAAGTCGGGTCATAAAGGTCAAGGTCAACTGGATTTTGAAATGTGACGGTTATAATTATTCGAGAGTGCCGCGATAACATTTTGTTGATGACGATTCACACTGGCAGTGAGGAGAGTTAGTGGGTACAGTTTCACGGGATGTTGTGGTTGTTGTTAACTTGGTGATAGTAATTGTGTGAGTAACTTGGAGCTATCTTAGTGTGGAGACGGGTGGAGGAGATTGGTGTGTGTTGACAAACATCAGTTTGCGTGTGGCTAAACATCATTTCGCATGTGGTTAAGCATTATTTATGTGTGTGGTCAAACATCATTTGGTGTGTGGTCAAACATCATTTGTGTGGTCAAACATCATTTGGTGTGTGGTCGGTCAAACATCATCTGATGTGTGGTCAAACATCATTTGTGTGGTCAAACATCATTTGTGTGGTCAAACATCATTTGGTGTGTGGTCAAACATCATTTGGTGTGTGGTCAAACATCATTTGGTGTGTGGTCAAACATGAATTTGTGTATGGTCAAACATCATTTGTGTGGTCAAACATCATTTGTGTGGTCAAACATCATTTGTGTGGTCAAACATCATTTGGTGTGTGGTCAAACATCATTTGGTGTGTGGTCAAACATCATTTGGTGTGTGGTCAAACATCATTTGGTGTGTGGTCAAACATCATTTGGTGTGTGGTCAAACATGAATTTGTGTATGGTCAAACATCATTTTGCATGTGGTTAAGCATTATTTATGTGTGTGGTCAAACGTAGTTGTGTGTGTGTGTGTGTGTGATCAAACATCAATTTGTGTATGTGGTCAAATGTCTTTTGTTCCTGTGGTCAAACATCAATTTGTGTGTGGATTAACACTATTTTGTGTGGTCAAGCATCATGTGGAGTGTGTTCAAACATGTGGTGTGTGGTCGGTCAAACCTAAATTTGTGTCGTCCAACTCTGGTTGACAGTCAGTGACAGGGAAATGTGACAAGTGACCGAACTAACCCTCTGCTCGGCCATTGTGACAACTGACATGACACACGCTGCCAACGTGACACAGCTGACACTGACAGTGCCAACTGCCACCTCCCCGACTGGGACCTGTGCCCTGTCACCCTCTCCAAGTTCGGGTCAACGAAAAAAAAAAAAACAACCCAGGGTGAGGGGAGGCGGGTAAAGTCTGTCTTGTGATTGGCTGGTCGCCACACGCTTCCTGTCCCAGAGCCTTGTGGGATTATCGGGGTCTCTCCCGCACGACAGTCGTGTCAATAGCCCGACGTCCGGGCCGCGCGAGTAGACCGGGATCCCCGCACGGGCCAGTCGACTGAAGGACGCAAAAACGTGAGTTGATCTTAGTCCGTCCCTACTTGTGTCTCCGGCTATTTTTAGATCTGTTCTCGTGTTTTCGTGCACATGCCGCACGTGTTGATGACTAATCGTGTCTATTTATAGAAACTTTGTTTTTTCCTATTGCATCATGTGTGTTTAGAATTTGTATAGGCCTACATATTACAATGTTTTTTTTTTACTCTTTGACTTCATGCTAGAGATCTATTTGATCGTACCTGTATTAGCTTTTAGTTGTGTTATCCTCGTGAGCACTACAACGCGATATTAATGAATGTTTGCTAGTTAACTACTTAGTTTTACGTCTAGTCGTAAAGTATTACAGAAATTAAAACTCAGCTGAAATCGAGGGGGGGTGGGGGGAGGATGGAACCGGTGCTTAGCAGATCAGACAGACTTAAACAGTCGGGGACAGCGATGACGAACAGGCAGACAGACAGACAGGCAGACAGACAGACAGAAGGGGAGAGCTTAGCCTTTAGAGAAAGTTTGCATCAGCGGGCATGATGCTGGGTGCAGTGGGGGGGGGGGGGGGGGGGCAATCGTCGCGTGCGTTTCGTGGGGGCAGGAATTTTACCGGTGGTTGTTGTTGTTTGCTTGTTGTTAGAGGGTGGTAGTTAGGTCAGTGGTCGCTTATGGGGGAGGGGGGGGAGTTGTTAGGTAACTGAAGAGTGAGAGCTCATTTGTAGTTTAGTGTTTATTAGCCACAAACTTAGGACATTACCTTTGTTTAAATATCTATGCATACACACTTTGGTCACTCGTCACTAACTTATGCGTACACATGTAAACACATGCGCAATGTATATATATATATATATATATATATATATATATATATATATATATATATATATATATATATATATATATATATATATATATATATATTCATATATATATATATATATATATATATATATATATATATATATATATATATTCATATATATATATATATATATATATATATATATATATATATATATATATATATATATGAATATATATATATATATATATATATATATATATATATATATATATATATATATATATATATATATATATATATATATATATATATATATTTATTTATTTATTTATATATATATATACAGATATATACAGATATACATACACATACACACACACACACATATATATATATATATATATATATATATATATATATATATATATATATATATATATATATATATATATATATATATATATATATATATATATATATATATATATATATATATGTATACATTGCGCATGTGTTTACATGTGTACGCATAAGTTAGTGACGAGTGACCAAAGTGTTATTGTTACACAATGTGTTTTAACCCCAATATACTCAATGTTCAACCGGTGGAAACCGACGCCATGAAATAAGGGCGGAGTTCAGGGGAAAGAACTCGTGTTAAACACCAGCATGGGAGAGAACTCACTGGCAAATTTTTAAAGGCGCGCGTGTTGTGGCACGGACACGTAACTAATAATAAACTCAGATTTTTTAATTTTATTGTTAATCTAGCTGTAGTTAAGAAGACAAGCATTAATTACTTAAACGATCTGTTGATGAGCCAATATATACTATGACTCTTGATTATATGTGTCCCCTATATTATATATTCTGATATGGGTGTTATAAGTAGCCACCTCTACCCTACCAGGTTGATAAAAAAAGCAGCTCTTCCAGAGTGTTTAAAAAATTAAATTTGCTTTGTTAAAGGTGTTTGACGAATGTTTTACCAAATATTGCTTTATAATGTCCCACTTGGAACTAACAGAATGTTTGTTGTTTAGAAAAACTGTTGGCAACGTTTTTTTTATTACAATGTTCACATATAGGCTAGCCGCCGCTCTAAAAGTATAGATGTCCACTTAGGTAGGACATTTTACATACACTGAGATCCATGAACTCCACTATCTAGACATTCCATAAACAGATAGATCCATGAATTCAACCATCTAAACATTCCACAAACAGATAGATCCACGAATTCCACCATCTAAACATTCCACAAACAGATAGATCCACGAATTCCACCATCTAAACATTCCACAAACAGATAGATCCACGAATTCCACCATCTAAACATTCCACAAACAGATAGATCCACGAATTCCACCATCTAAACATTCCACAAACAGACAGATCCACGAATTCCACCATCTAAACATTCCACAAACAGACAGATCCAGGAATTCTACTATCTAGACATTCCACAGATAGACCATGAATTCCACAATCTAGTCATTCCACAAACAGATAGACCACGAATTCCACCATCTAGTCTAGACGAGTTCCCAGCCGGCTAGACGTTGCTGCTGTTGACACGTCCAACTGTACTACAATACATGTCTGAGTTGGTGTTTCAATGCAAAACATTTATATTTGAATAATCCATAATAACATGTAATTATCAAAGAAAATTTACATACTAAACATCATTAACTAATGATGTCTTGGAATAATTTTAATCCCATAACATAACCTTAGAAATACATTACTGTGAATACATTGTATGAATCTGGGTTTAATTAAGATGATTAAGCCAATACTTTAATTAATTTTTTTTCTAGAGATCTGGATCGCGCATTTAATGGCCTACATCCCATTACATTAAAAAAAAAAATTCTGTTTACATGCAACTTTCTGCTTTTTATTAGACTACTTTGTGTTTATCGTAGATTTAAAAATAATTTACTAATCTACACACTATGTTCAGCTATACTCGCAAAGACACGTAATATAAATAAACAAACAGTTTCTGGTGATAGTCGCACACCACACAAGACAGTGGCTCCAACTTGAATGTTCTTTATTAAACGTATTTATTCAATTATAATTATAAAATATGGGGCTTTTATTTACATAGAATATCGTCTCGCCCCCCCCCCCCCTCCCCATGCATGTCGCTAGCTCGACTAGAACCCAGCGTAGGAGCCCTTTGTGTATGGTCAAGTTGTTAGTGTTCACATGTCTATTGTATAGTGGACTAGACGGTCACGTTAATATTGTGTTATACGGTCAAGTTTAATCTCATTAAAATTGTTCTTCATTCAAATCTAGACCATTGTATATACATTCCATGCTTGTCTCTACATTGATAGATCTACTAGCTACTTTTACCATACACAAATGATCAACGTTTAAAAAAATGTATTATTTTTCTCCCAGAAACCACACAGAACACCGAAATAAACCCACCGCACCAAATGCTGTATACGTCTGACGTCACCCACACCGAACGTGACGTAATCTGACGCACGCGCTACCGGAAGATGCAACTGGCTGAGTGTTTGAAAACCACGACGTCTGCTATCCCATCATCTAGTTCTCCAGCGTTGGTCAGCCTCCTGCCTCAGGTCCAGCCCCCAGAGTTTACAACCCCGGTCACGTTACCGACCCCCCTCGATTCTTCAGCCCCACCAAGCGACTTTATCCTATCAGGAGAAGGGGGACAAAGGTTCATTGCTGCACCTGAATTTCTGAGACCCCAAGGTCGAGGTCGGGATACCCAAGGTCACGTGTCACGTGAGCTGGTAGATGCCGTGTCCTGTGGGGGACCAGGACCAGGTCTGGAACTGTCCTCTGTGAAATACGCCGACCCGTATCTGGTTTTCTTGCTAGCCTCGTCACGTGATCGGAATATCGCCCAGATTCACTCGCAGATCCGGTTGGCCTTGACCGAGGACAAACCGAGTTCACACGTCCGTGACGGCGCCTGGAAGACGTTGCCAGCAACCTGCTCCAGTAGCAGCTTTACCCCACACTTGAGCTCAGCTCCACACTTAAGCTCAACTCACCTCGAGCACTTCTCCCCCGCACATCCGGTCTTCACGTCGTCGCTGTTTCCAGCGTTCAGCCACAGCCTCGTTTCAAATCTAGGTCAAACACTCAAAGTCGAAACCGAGAGGTCAACCCCAGCCCCAGCAGACGCCATGGCCTCCCTCAACAGCCGGTCAAACTCCTTCGAGTCCACAACTTCCGGCCGGCCAAAGTCCAAACATCTCAAGCGGTCAGGCAGCCACAACGATATCCATCGAAAATTCCAGAACAAACATACCTGCTCTAGTAAGTCCACCATGCCATCCACAAGTGACGCGATGGACCGTGACGACCTTGGGGAATCTGTAATCAGCTGTCGAGGGTCTTACCCAACCCTGAGCGAGACCCAGGTCCCGATTAGAGAGACCCAGACCCCGATGAGAGAGACCCAGGTTCCCATGGAGATCCAGAACTCCGATATGTTCCAGACCTTCCAGAGATGGGCCATCAAAAACTACGGGGACTCGGGCAAAACGAAGACCGTGACGAGGAACAAGTACCAGAGGATCGTGAGAATCCTGACGGGGGAGGAGCAGTTCTCGGCCGAGAATTCTAAATTTAGATTCTGGGTCAAGGCTAAAGGATTTCGCCTGTCGTTGGACGAGGGAGGGTTGGGCGCGGATGAAAGGTTGCTGTTGGTGCCTTCTAAACATGGGGTGAGTGTGTTGGTGTTGTGTTGTGTATGTGTGTGGTGTGGATGAAAGGTTGCTGTTGGTGCCTTCTAAACATGGGGTGAGTGTCTTTGTTGTTGTTGTTGTGTTGTGTGTGTGTGTGTGGTGTGGATGAAAGGTTGCTGTTGGTGCCTTCTAAGCATGTGGTGATTTCCATGTCTTTGGTGTTGTGTTGTGTATGTGTGGGGGTGGGGGGGGGGGTGAGGAAGTGTTTGGGAAATCAGTCTAACAAAAGATGCATGATTTTGTGCCTAAAACTAATAATGGTAATACTCTTCAAATAGACCTGTTGGCAATGGCGTAGCTATGGGAGGGTGGGTGTGCAGGGGGGGGGGGGCATCCCTAGCGCAATAAATGATTTCTCCAAAAGGATTAAAAGACTGCGATATGGCTTTACAACCGGATTGAATTTTATTTCACACCAAGTGTGTAACGGCAGAATAAAAACTGTGACGGGACAGTGACATGTAAACAGCGGCATACACCTTTTACACATTGGTGGGAGGGTGTGCTCTTTTCGCCCCCCCCCCCCCCCCCCCCCGAATAGGAAATATTTTCAGCAGACTGTGTGTAGATACGCCTATTACCATAGCAGGTTGTATGTAGATACGCCTATTACCATAGGTTGTATGTAGATACGCCTATTACCATAGCCGGCTGTATGTAGATACGCCTATTACCATAGCCGGTTGTATGTAGATACGCCTATTACCATAGCCGGCTGTATGTAGATACGCCTATTACCATAGCCGGTTGTATGTAGATACGCCTATTACCATAGCAGGTTGTATGTAGATACGCCTATTACCATAGCCGGTTGTATGTAGATACGCCTATTACCATAGCCGGTTGTATGTAGATCCGCCTATTACCATAGCCGGTTGTATGTAGATACGCCTATTACCATAGCAGGTTGTATGTAGATACGCCTATTACCATAGCAGGTTGTATGTAGATACGCCTATTACCATAGCAGGTTGTATGTAGATAGGCCTATTACCATAGCAGGTTGTATGTAGATACGCCTATTACCATAGCAGGTTGTATGTAGATACGCCTATTACCATAGCCGGTTGTATGTAGATACGCCTATTACCATAGCAGGCTGTATGTAGATACGCCTATTACCATAGCAGGTTGTATGTAGATAGGCCTATTACCATACACAGTTTCACAAAACGAGAACTCTAATGTTATTTCAATGCTCTAGCGAAACAAGGAATGTTGAAAATGTTGAGTGGCGCTTATTCTTCGTAAGAAAGCAAAATACTAATAAGAGAAATAAACGAAAGGAAAACCAATACAACAAGCTTTTAAGTAGTTCTTAAAGGAGAGCAATGATTCTTATGCGGCTTATATAATGTTCGAAATATCAGCGATCTACGTCATATTGCATACATTTTTACCATATCGCCCAGCATTTTATATAGTGCTGGCCACACTATCCCTTCATATGCTGACGTCACATAAACAGGTGAACTCTACATCATCTGCCCCGTGCACCGACAGGTTCGGAAATGTATATTTTTCTATTTTTGTATACAAGGAACAACTGAGGCATTTTCCAAACTTTTGTTATAAATAAAAAGTCTACTAACAATTTAAGCGCAATTTCCTTAATTAATTTTTTGTGACCGAACGAAAGGATATTTTTGAAAACTTTCTTCGGCAATATTGTTCTGGTCTGGTTGCCGAGATATAGGCCAAAAACTGCATGTTTTCGAGGTTTTTTTGGCTTTTCCGGGAAATCCAGGAAGGAGTTCCGGGAATTTTTTTGGCCCACAATCATCCTCGGAACTTGCTTAACATATTTGCTTTTGGAACTAGTCCTCGATATTGCTTCGTTGATGAGTAGATACGACTTAAAGCTGCGGACACACGTCGGACACACATCGGACACACATCCATCCAGAACGAATTAATAATCGCAATTGTCCGTATGGAAATTGCGCTAAAAAATAGTGTTGACAAAATTCGCCAGGCGAGCAGTGGAATACCTGTAGTGAGGTGAGGGTATCTTCTGTCATAAGTCAACATTGAAATTTCTTTCTTTTAATCGTACATCCCTATCATAGAAAGGGATAAATATTTCTTCCTTTCGCATTGGAATCCACAATTTTAAAAATAAGTATTGGACTTTCACGAATTTGTTTCAACATTTAAACTGATAAATAGAAAGAAAAAACATTTGAAGGCAACTTTTGGTATGTAGACATAAATAAAAATAATGGTGACCACGCTATTGACATAAGCAACACAATGTGTATGGTGGATACCTTGGTGAAAATTGTTAAGATATAAGTTAAGTAGAGAGTATAACACATCCATATCTAGCTAGTATAAAGTGATATTTAGATATAGCGAGTATAACACATTTCATACAGCGAGTATAAAATTTTTATATATACCGAGTATAATATATTTAAATATACCGAGTATAATTCATTTATATATAGCGAATATAACACCAGCTGTCTGGGGGGGGGGGGGGAGGGAGCATAGTAAGGCTTATCCCAACATCACCATAGTAAGCCTTATCCCAACATCACCATAGTAAGCCTTATCCCAACATCAACATAGTAAGCCTTATCCCAACATCACCATAGTAAGCCTTATTCCAACATCACCATAGTAAGCCTTATTCCAACATCACCATAGTAAGCCTTATTCCAACATCACCATAGTAAGCCTTATCCCAACATCACCATAGTAAGCCTTATTCCAGCATCACCATAGTAAGCCTTATCCCAACATCAACATAGTAAGCCTTATCCCAACATCAACATAGTAAGCCTTATCCCAACATCAACATAGTAAGCCTTATCCCAACATCACCAAAGTAAGCCTTATCCCAACATCACCATAGTAAGCCTTATCCCAACATCACCATAGTCAGCCTTATCCCAAAGCCAAGACAGCATTATCCTAACTTTTCAATATAAACGTGGATGCGCTTGATCTTCTTATTTGTCCTAATTTTAAAAAAAATATAATTGTTAGACTTTCCTATGTTGTTTTTGATTGCAGTGTAACTAATTAAAACCAGTTTAAAGTTCAATAACTGAAAGGTTTTGGTCGAGGGTCGACTACTGCCCGCGACCTAGTCAGCCCAAGACACTTACACGACTCGTGTTAGTCTTCTCAAATAAATCCCCCCCCCCATCCCCCCCCCCCCCAAAAAAAAAAACTAAACTAGATTAAAATGGTGGATTGATCGTTTTACAACACCAACAGCTTTGATTTAAATATTTTTAATAATTTAAAAAAGAACGAAACAGAAAAAATACATTAAAAGAATACATATCTCAGCATTTTAAGCTTCGATTAGGTATGTAATTATAATTTAGTCAGAAAGTGTATCCCCCCCCCCCCATACACACAAATAAAAAAACAAAGACAAAACAAATCAAATGTAATTTTATATTCTGACAAGATAGGCCACATCTACTTTAGTGTATTCAAACATATGAACACAAATTTAAGCTCAATAAAAAAAAAAAAAAAAAAAAAAAAAAAAAAAAAAAAAAAAAAAAACTCGGGAAAAATCATTGAACATTTTCATCCGATGCTATAAATAGCACAGTGTTGTCACGTTACTGGCTGTTAGATTTACCTCCCACGGCTGACGGAGGTTTACAGTACTGGTCGTAGATTGAGAGCAATTGGTTGTATATTTACAGTACTTAGTCGTAGGTTTACAGTACTGGTCGTAGGTTTACTCATAGGTTTACAATAACTGGTCCTACGTCTACAATAATTGGTCGAAGGCTTGTAGCAGTTAGTCGTAGGTATGCTCGTAGGTTAAGACAAAAGGTCTTAAGTTTACAGTAGCTTAGCTCCCCCAAATGTCCTCATATTGTGTAAGGCTATGTAAAATATAATTAACCAACGAAGATTTATTTGCTTTTACTTTCTCGTATATACGAAGTATAGAGAGTCTTGTAATCGTGCAAAAAAAAATCGAGATTTTTACAAATCTCGACGTTTTACACCTCACTGATAGGGAAAAACATAATTTTGCAATCTTGTCCGTATGTCTGTGTGTCTCTGTGTGTGTGTGTGTGTCTGTCTGTGTGTAAACACGATAACTTGAGTACCGTTACAGCTAGGTTGATGAAATTTCATATATAAGTATTTTATCAAAATCGTAGATCCGTGTCAACTTTTGAGCGATTTTCGATAACCGGAGGTGGTACTTTTCTACTTTGAATTTTGCAAAAGTCTAAAACTTGAGTACTATTTAGGATAGATAAATAAAATTTCACATGTAAGTAAAAGATCTAATTCTCTACCTTCTGTCGAATTTTGAGTAATTTCCGTTTTAACCGGAAGTACTAATTTACGCTATTTCCTATTTCTCAAAAAAAAAAACGCATGTAAATTTATAAAGTACTAATAATAATTCTTTTTTCTATGATATTCTATTCTATTTTTAAAAGTTTAAGTAATTAAAAATAATGTCTATATTCCAAGTTATATAAGAATATTCGAGAAAGTTTTGGGGAGATCACTCCCGGTTTATTTTAAACTCATCACGTGAAGTCAATTGATGCGACATTTAAACCCCAGCCAGTTTAAATATAACGTATGTTTACTTACCACTTTCAACCTCGATAACTCGAATGTCGAACTAAAGGAATAACAAAAAGTAACCGCCAATAACGGTAACATACACCATGATGAGTTTCATGATCAGACTATTTTAATTTTAAGGGAATTCCCACTAAAAAAAATAAAGCGTTTGTTTAGTTTATTAATTAAACAAAATTGAATGTCTAACTTCAGTCAACACAATCATGTCTAGAGTAAGTGCTCACGATTGATACTGTTTCCGAGAGTTTGACTTAGACTTTAGACCTAGTCTAACTTACTTAGAAAGATATGATATACGCCTAGACTAACTAACAATTAATATAATAAATATGGCATAGATCTAGACCTACTAACAAATATATGACTACACTAAATAGCTAACAAACCATGGCTTAGACCTAGAAAAACTGGCTTACAAATAAGCCTTAATAACTTATACCTAGACTAACAAATATATGACTTAGACCTAAAAACTAGCTTGCATATATATGATTTATGCTTAGCATGACTACCATTATTTCTATAGGCCTAGTTAACAATGTGTGCGTTTAAATAAGTATTTACATAAATACAGTAGGAAGTTAATAATAACATACAGTCAATTATTATAAAGTATACATACTTTAATTTAGCCAACTTAAGTAAGTAATAAAAGAAATATAAACTTGCAGATTTATATGCAAGGTTTATGATTTGCGAGTTATTTATATATAAATGTATTTTAATTTGATTTTAGGAAATTATAAAATTATTTTCAATTTTTGCTTCAGTCTAAATATTTAACTTAATTAAAATAATAACATTAGAATGCAAACAGTTGTTTTTCCACGAAAAAAAAATCGGCAAATGGGGAAATATTGTGTAATCAGGCACTTGAATGAATCGCACATCGAATATGTAATTAAACGAATCAATTTTCAAATATAAAATAAAATAACTCATGTATTTCTATTTTTAACTTTTATGAATATGTGGTCGATGTCATATGGTTTTTACGTTAACCGAATTCTAGATCAAGCTAAAAAAAAACAATTTTAAATTTATTTTTACACGCAGTTCTGGAAGTTTCTGTTGATTTTTAACGAAAATTTTAATTTTGTTTTTTGCTTGGAGCCCTGATTTAGCTTAACGTGTCCCGAAGTCTATGGCATTATGACATGTAACAGCCGTATAAATCTGTTTCAGCATCTTTTGACAAGAGACACACGAGTTAAATGTGTACCAACTCTGTATAAGCCAACTATATTAGCCCACTATGACACCTGTATAAGCCCACTATGGCACCTGTATAAGCCCACTATGACACCTGTATAAGCCCACTATGACACCTGTATAAGCCCACTATGATACCTGTATAAGCCCACTATGATACCTGTATAAGCCCACTATGATACCTGTATAAGCCCACTATGACTCCTGTATAAGCCCACTATGACACCTGTATACGCCCACTATGACACCTGTATAAGCCCACTATGATACCTGTATAAGCCCACTATGACTCCTGTATAAGCCCACTATGACACCTGTATACGCCCACTATGATACCTGTATAAGCCCACTATGATACCTGTATAAGCCCACTGTGACACCTGTATAAGCCCACTATGACACCTGTATAAGCCCACTATGATACCTGTATAAGCCCACTATGACACCTGTATAAGCCCACTATGACACCCGTATAAGCCCACTATGATACCTGTATAAGCCCACTATGATACCTGTATAAGCCCACTATGACACCTGTATAAGCCCACTATGATACCTGTATAAGCCCACTATGACACCCACAGCCCATACTGACACCTTTTTTAGCCCATGCCACCATGACATCTGTATCAGCCCTCTATGACATATTATATAGCCCATGACATATTTTCCAGCATAGTGACACATACGACCTATATTTAGCCCTTCAAGACATACTACCTACCTACACGTGTATTGAGAATAATTAATTGATTTTAATGTTTTAAGACTTCTCCATTTTACGACAGTTTAACTACATTTGGCAGCACAGATTTTAATGTAAAGAATACAGTTCAAAGTGTGGGGAAATTGCTCCAATTAGCCTATGTTCGCAAGATTTCTCTCCGATTAGACAAATTTAGTTAGGAACAGGGTCAAAGGTCACGTCATTTGTGCCGACCAATCAATTTTTAGTTTCTAACACCACGTCATAAGTTAGTGTCACCCCCCCCCCCCCCCTCCCCAGTGTGACGCCAGAAAAAGAAAACTTGAATATATATTTTTAAATGCTTGTCTTTTATTGCTTTTATACGGTTTTAATTGATTTTACTTATGTACGAAAGTTATTTTTAGTTTTCTTTTAATAACCTTTTTTGGTTTTTTATTTGATAAGATTTGAAACAAAACATTATTTCCTTAAACAAAACATTAAATGAAACTTGAACAGAATTAGACTTTTATATTAACATTAAGAAAACAATGCTAAATTATACTCTACGCAAAAACTTAATCACATTTAGCAAGTTAGCAATACTAGACTTGACCTAATCACCACCTACCCAAAAGCCTGGGTGTGAATGGTTCGCAGTCAAATGTTGGTCAACTGACTGTTTGAAATAGCCACATGAAGTGAACGCTATAAAGTGGCAGCAACACTGTCTTTAGTTGTTTGACATTCAGGGGAGATAACTAGTGACATTCAGGGGAGAGAAATACTGACGACTAACGTGAGTTATCTGACAAAAGACACATTTTTTGTCTGGAGTGTCTTGTTGGCTGGTGATAGCTGTCTTGGATTATCTCCTCTTTATTAGGTATCTGCAGTCATATGTTCATGTTGTTTTATGCAGTCATGTGTTCATGTTGTCCTATGTTCACAGTCATATGTTCAGTCATATGTTCATGTTGTTTCTTGCAGTCATGTTCACAGTCATATCATGATGCTGTTTCACAAAGTCATGTATCCGTATTATTTCATATAGTTATACATTCATATTCTTTAATGTAGCTATATGTTCATATATTTTTATGAAGTTATATGGTCATATCATTTCATGCAGTTATATGTTTATACTGTTTTATGTAGTTATATGTTCATATTGTTTTATGCAGTTGTATGTTCTTATTGCTTCACGCGGTAAAATTTCGTATTGTTACTTTTACCGTGAAATTTATTGTTCTATACTGTTTGTTCTGTAGATTTATGTAAAGTTCTGTAGAGTTGTGTAAAGTTCTATAGATTTATGTAAAGTTCTACATGATGATTGTATGCAACCAACATTGTTTGAACTGACTAGGTATTTGTTAAAGGAAATATATTTTCTGCGAGTTTTTGAAGATTGGACTTACAATCACTTTTGATTTAAAGATTGCTTAATATATAAACATTTAATTTAAATATCGCTTATCATCTATCGAATATATAAACAAAAATAATTTAGGATCGACTTCGCTTTTATTTAGTTGTCATACTAACCACGCATGCGCAAATTATTTGAAATAACTATGTGAGCTTGCATTTTTCTGTTGAAAATGAGCAAAAGATGGCGAACAGTTCTAGAAATGTTGGTCTGGTTACGTAACGAAAGAGTAGATACACTGTCCTTGTAGTCCTAGTAGCACATTGTTATGTTGTTTTAGCAGGACTTTGTCTCGCTATGTCCTATCAGGACATGGGCAGCTTGTATCCTGGCAGGACATTGTCATGTAGCATGTCCCATCACATGATGTCCTGTTGTGTTCTTGAGCCCGCGTTTGCTACCCGCGATATGCTAGAGACCTGCTACAGTTTAGCCATGCGAGCTGTTCTCATCCAATCAAATTACAGCTTACAACACACGATACATCGACCACGTGATTTAGCCGTACCAGGGGGTCACGTGAACAGTACTTTACCTATCACGATATCGTGGGGGTATTATTGCAGCAGTTTCTGGTGTCTTGTGTTTGATGTCTGGTGTCTGGTGTTTGATGTCTGGTGTTTGGTGTCTGGTGTCTGGTGTTTGGTGTTTGGTGTCTGGTGTTTGGTGTTTGGTGTTTGGTGTTTGGTGTCTGGTGTTTGGTGTCTGGTGTCTGGTGTTTGGTGTCTGGTGTTTGGTGTCTGGTGTCTGGTGTTTGGTGTTTGGTGTCTGGTGTTTGGTGTTTGGTGTTTGGTGTCTGGTGTTTGGTGTCTGGTGTCTGGTGTTTGGTGTTTGGTGTCTGATGTCTGGTGTCTGGTGTCTGGTGTCTGGTGTTTGGTGTTTGGTGTCTGGTGTCTTATGTTTGGTGTCTGGTTTTTTGGTGTCTGGTTTTTTGGTGTCTGGTGTCTGGTGTCATTGATCCGGTATCGTCTGGTATTATGCTGGTTATGTTGAAGGTGGTGGGGGGTGGGGGCTAGGGTGAAGACTGTACTGTGTGACACAGTTTAGGGGAGGGGATGACATCAAACCTAAAAATAGTAAAACATTTACTGTCGAAACAATGTTTTATTAAGTTAATATAATAAAATAAAAGGGGGCAGGGTGACACCAAACCGAAAATGTGGGATTGATGGAGGGGGTGGGATGACACCCTCGTGTACCGCACCACGCCCACACCACACAATTTGTTGCTGCCCTCGCCCACACCACACAATTTGTTGCTGCCCTCGCCCACACCACACAATTTGTTGCTGCCCTCGCCCACACCACACAATTTGTTGCTGCCCTCGCCCACACCACACAATTTGTTGCTGCCCTCGCCCACACCACACAATTTGTTGCTGCCCTCGCCCACACCACACAATTTGTTGCTGCCCTCGCCCACACCACACAATTTGTTGCTGCCCTCGCCCACACCACACAATTTGTTGCTGCCCTCGCCCACACCACACAATTTGTTGCTGCCCTCGCCCACACCACACAATTTGTTGCTGCCCTCGCCCACACCACACAATTTGTTGCTGCCCTCGCCCACACCACACAATTTGTTGCTGCCCTCGCCCACACCACACAATTTGTTGCTGCCCTCGCCCACACCACACAATTTGTTGCTGCCCTCATCTCTCTGTTTATTTCAGGATTAATTTGTTAACCATTAAAAAAAAATCATCGATACCGAAATGCGATCCGTTGTCTGTCTAAATCCAACATTTCAAACGTAATCTAAACCCCACGTCCCTGTTCACACGTTTCAAATTAAAGGGTTCACATTTAAAAGTTTGCACTTTAGGGTTCATGCATAAAAGTTGACATTTTAAGGTCACATTAAGGGTTTCAAATTAAGGGTTTAAAATTAAGGGTTATCATTCAATGTTCATCAATTAACATTCTCGTTTTAGGGACCAATTTTAAGGGTGAACAAATACAAATGTTCGCTTCAGAATCAAGTTTCTATCTGACGTTTCCATTACAAAACAAAATGCTACTTTATTTTGGACTACCTTATTGACCACTGTCCAGTTTATGTTGGATGACGTCATAAGTAGTAATACGATGTTTTTTTCTCTGCTTTCAATGTCTTGGTATGTAAAAAAAAATGTTATCGCCGAAATTATTTTTCTCACCTGTAAAAAAAAAACAAAGTCAACAAACACTAGGTAGGCTAGCAGATGCATGACGTCATATTTCTATTTTTAGCCTCCCTCCGTAAAGCGTAGACCAATCAAATCAAACGGGTGCTCGTCAGTCATATTTCTCTGGCGAAATATGACTTCATTGAGTCGCTAAATGGAAAGCTTTAAGCTTCAACCTTCCCAGGATTCCCCCACAACTCAAACCTCCCCCCTCCCCCCGTCCCACCCTTGGTGGTCCACAACGGAAAAAATATTTAGGAGCTGTCACTGCCGGGCTTTAGATAATTCGAGTTATCTGCCCCAGATCGAGGCATCCATGTCATGTCGGCATCCGGTTCGTTCGGCCGGTAAAGTCACGTGACGGGGACAGGACGCGGTGTGACAAACGATTTTTTATTAGCCCGGATCACGTGGCGTGACCGTGATTGAGACCTCCGGTACGGCTGGGCAAGAAGTTTCATCAAGTATTTCATCAATAATTTCATCAATAATTTCATCAAGTATTTCATCAAGTATTTAATCAATTGTTTCATCAAGTATTTCATCAAGTATTTCATCAAGTATTTCATCAATTATTTCATCAATTATTTCATCAATAATTTCATCAAGTATTTCATCAAATATTTCATCAAGTATTTTATCTATTATTTCATCAAGTATTTCATCAAGTATTTCATCAATTATTTCATCAAGTATTTCATCAATTATTTCATCAAGTATTTCATCAATTATTTCATCAAGTATTTCATCAATTATTTCATCAAGTATTTCATCAATTATTTCATCAAGTATTTCATCAATTATTTCATCAAGTATTTCATCAAGTAATACATCAATTATTTCATCAAGTATTTCATCAATTATTTCATCAAGTATTTCATCAATTATTTCATCAAGTATTTCATCAATTATTTCATCAAGTATTTCATCAAGTATTTCATCAAGTATTTCATCAATTATTTCATCAAGTATTTTATCAAGTATTTCATCAAGTATTTCATCAAGTATTTCATCAAGTATTTCATCAAGTATTTCATCAATTATTTCAACAAGTATTTTATCAATTATTTCATCAAGTATTTCATCAAGTATTTCATCAATTATTTCATCAAGTATTTCATCAATTATTTCATCAATTATTTCATCAAGTATTTCATCAAATATTTCATCAATTATTTCATCAAGTATTTCATCAATTATTTCATCAAGTATTTCATCAAGTATTTCATCAAGTATTTCATCAAGTATTTCATCAAGTATTTTATCAAGTATTTCATAAAGAATTTCATTCAGTATTTCATCAAGTATTTCATCAAGTATTTCATCAATTATTTCAAGTACTTCATCAATTATTTCATCAAGTATTTCATCAAGTATTTCATCGAGTATATTATCAAATATTCTATCAATCATTTCATCAAGTATTTCATCAATTATTTCATGAAGTAGTTAATACATTATTTTATTATCATCAATTATTTCATCATTTCATCAAGTATTTTATCAATTAGTTCATCAATTATTTTATCAATTTTATGAATTATTTCAGCAAATATTTCTTCAAATATTTCATCGATATTTTATCAGTTATTTCATCAGATATTGTTATCCTCTATTTCATCAAATATTTCATGAATCCGTGTTCAAGTTACTATAAAATTCCTGAGTCCACCCAGCTCTGATGGGTACCTAACTCACGTTTGGAAAGTGAAGGCGGCTTCCTCCCTTTTCCTCCACCCCCCCCCCTTTCCACCAGCAACTTTTTTTTCACTCCATATCTCCACCCCCCCCCCCCCTAACACGAACCCCGGGTCCACTTCATCGATGATCATCAGTTTGGTCATTTACTCGACCCCCTCGGTGTTTGATTTTGGCATTACTAACACCAAGATGGCCGCCCACTTCCGCCGGAAGTATGAGTTACGTCCCGTACGAGGGGGGGGGGGGGGGATTAGGGGCGAGGTCTAAAAAATATATTAGGGTCATCGACCGGCTATCTCAGCGGCTAAACGAGCGTGAAATGCACGTGCGAAAACAGACAATGTGAGTCATCTCCAACAGGCCCACAAGTACAACACTTAGAGCACACCTACAACTTTAGGACAACAACTACAACTATAACACCAATATAACAACAGCAACAACAGCATTACGATAACAACTACAACACTCAGACCACACCTACAACTTTAGGACAACAACTACAACTATAACACCAACATAACAACAGCAACATCAGTAAGACAACAACTACAACACTTAGACCACGCCTACATTTTTAAGAAAACTACTACAACACCAAAATAACAACACCAATACAACAACAGCAACAACAGCAGTAAGACAACAAATACAACACTTAAACCACACCTACAACCTTAGGACAACTACTACAACACCAATATAACAACACCAATACAACAACAGCAACAACAGCAGTAAGACAACAAATACAACACTTAAACCACACCTACAACTTTAGGACAACTACTACAACACCAATATAACAACACCAATACAACAACAGCAACAACAGCAGTAAGCTAACAACCACAACACTTAGACCACACATAAAACTTAAGGACTACAACTACAACAAGAATATGTCAACAGCAACAGTAAGAAAACACGATAATAATTAATTTGAATGGACACCGAGTCCTATCTGTGCTAACACACATCACTTACCTGTACCTACACGTGATTCTTACCTGAACAGACATCTACCTCTTACACTAAGTAGCATACACCTCTAATCAACACATGTATTCAAGAGACCAACCCCCGACCCACAACTGACCCACAACTAACCCCCAACTGACCAAAACAAAGCTTCTCTACTCTACCTGTAATAACAGGTGACGTTTTAGACCTGAGCAAGTTGGCCTAATCATCTCTCACCTGTGACACCCTAACAAGCCTGGTCAACCCCCCACCTACCCCTCCCATCCCAACCTCAACTGGTCAATCCCCCAACACCTACCCCTCCCAGTCCTCTCCTGGTCAACCCCCCACCTACCCCTCCCATCCTATCCTCTCCTGGTCAATCCCCCACCTACCCCTCCCATCCCGTCCTCTCTTGGTCAACCCCCCACCTACCCCTCCCATCCCGTCCTCTCAACGACTCCTGTCCATCAGAAACTGATACCAATTCATTGCCCGCCGTCTGTTTTTCCACGGTTAAATCTGTCATTTCAATAATTCTTTTTTCATATTTATTTTATCCCTCTCTCCCCACCCCTCCCCCACCCCTCCCCACCCCTCCCCACCCCTCCCCACCCCTCCCTACACTGGTTTACATTATCCTCCACATCCTCCCATCCCCTCCTCCCATCCCCCACCTAGTCTCTAGGCTCAATCCTCCCAGGGCGGGTTTTCTCTGATTCTCTCCCCTCATGACCGTCCCACGATTGTCAATGCGTTGCCTAGGAAACCGAACTTCTCTCGACGATATTTTTGTTTCGTTAAAATAAAAAAATAAAAGCTTTGTTTTCTTTTTTTTTTTCCTTTTGTATCTGTATTCAATGTATGGGACCACGGCTCCAACAAAACCCCACAAAAATGTGAATGTATTAGGATTACAGGTGGGTGGATGTCCCAAGATTACTAGCGGAATTTGGTGGGCTTACGTGAAGTAGGGGCCTACATGATAAATTGTGAAGTTGGTTGACAGATTTAAAAGCATTTAAGTTCAGGCTAATACTTAGGTCAGAACAGTTTTGTTTTTCTGAATGTGTTTTGTTTAGTGTTTTGTTTATTGAAAGTGCTTTGTTTAGTGAAAGTATTTTGTTTAAGAAAGTATTTTGTTTAGTGAAAGTGTTTTGTTTAGTGAAAGTGCTTTGTTTAGTGAAAGTGTTTTGTTTAAGAAAGTATTTTGTTTAGTGAAAGTGTTTTGTTTAGTGAAAGTGCTTTGTTTAGTGAAAGTGTTTTGTTTAGTGAAAGTGTTTTGTTTAGTGAAAGTGCTTTGTTTAGTGAAAGTATTTTTTTAGTGAAAGTGTTTTGTTTAGTGAAAGTGTTTTGTTTAGTGAAAGTGTTTTGTTTAGTGAAAGTGCTTTTTTTAGTGAAAGTGTTTTGTTTAGTGAAAGTGTTTAGTGAAAGTATTTAGTGAAAGTGTTTTGTTTAGTGAAAGTGTTTAGTGAAAGTGTTTTGTGAAAGTGTTTTGTTTAGTGAAAGTATTTTGTTTAGTGAAAGTGTTTTGTTTAGTGAAAGTGTTTTGTTTAGTGAAAGTGCTTTTTTTAGTGAAAGTATTTTGTTTAGTGAAAGTGTTTTGTTTAGTGAAAGTATTTTGTTTAATGAAAGTGTTTTGTTTAGTGAAAGTGTTTTGTTTAGTGAAAGTATTTTGTTTAGTGAAAGTGTTTTGTTTAGTGAAAGTATTTTGTTTAGTGAAAGTATTTTGTTTAGTGAAAGTGTTTTGTTTAGTGAAAGTGTTTAGTGAAAGTGTTTAGTGAAAGTGTTTTATTTAGTGAAAGTATTTTGTTTAGTGAAAGTGTTTTGTTTAGTGAAAGTATTTTGTTTAGTGAAAGTATTTTGTTTAGTGAAAGTGTTTTGTTTAGTGAAAGTGTTTAGTGAAAGTGCTTTTTTTAGTGAAAGTGTTTTGTTTAGTGAAAGTGTTTAGTGAAAGTATTTAGTGAAAGTGTTTTGTTTAGTGAAAGTGTTTAGTGAAAGTGTTTAGTGAAAGTGTTTAGTGAAAGTGTTTAGTGTAAGTGTTTTGTTTAGTGAAAGTGCTTAGTGTAAGTACCGTCGTGTGATGTGTCACCGTTTCAGCGACTCACAAAATATTGGAGAAAGCTACAAATGTTTAAAATCTATTTGACGTCTTCTTTAGTGTCAACAGGGGTGTGTGAGTGGGGGGGTGTGTGAGTGGGGGGGGGGGGTGTGAGTGGGGGTGTGTGAGTGTGGTGTGTGAGTGGGGGTGTGAGTGGGGGGGTGTGAGTGGGGGTGTGTGAGTGGGGGGGGGTGTGAGTGGTGTGTGAGTGGGGGGTGTGAGTGGGGGTGTGAGTGGGGGGTGTGAGTGGGGGTGTGTGAGTGGGGGTGTGTGAGTGGGGGTGTGTGAGTGGGGTGTGAGTGGGGGGTGTGAGTGGGGGTGTGTGAGAGGGGGTGTGAGTGGGGGTGTGGGTTGGGGTGTGAGTGGGGGTTGTGAGTGGGGCTGTGAGTTGGGGGTGTGAGTGGGGGTGTGTGAGTGGGGGGTGTGAGTGGGGGTGTGAGTCGGGGTGCGAGTGTGGGTGTGAGTGGGAGACACAATGGGACAACACTTACCACCAGTGGCGTCGTTAGATACGGTGTTAAAAGATGTCAGCCCCCCCCCCCCCCCCCCCCACTGTTGTGTAGCTCCGATTTTGTGTCACCCCCGCCCCTGGATAAAGTTGTTTTGACATTTTTTAGAATGTTTTTCCTTTGACGTTATCGTTTTAATGACTCCCCCCCCCCCCCGCCTCCCCCCCCCCCCCCCGCCCTGTGACGCTACTGGCTACAGACTAGAAGTCTCGATCTCAACATACATATATATGCATTTCCCACATATCAGCGATTTGTCTTCCGCCCTTAGCCCACCCCCTTACCCCATCCCCCACGCCCTATCACATCTCCTTATATAAATTATAAAACAGACACGCCCCTGTCGTTACTTAGCCAGCTCAACAAAACAAAACAAAAATCTGTGAATTTAAAACAACAACAACCTAATCTCCTTTAACGCACGCAACATTTTAACAAAAGCCTAAGTTTTGGCGGGTTTTTGTCCTATACTCGGACAAAGCTGCGGCCCACACCGGCCGTAAAACATGCTTCTATTGTCAGGGCCGGCTACAAATGAGCCATCTTTCACTCCCAAATCCATTAACAACGATGATCTAATGCCTCAATCCCTAGACCCCTCTCACGTAACGGAGGCAACAGCAAGTTTTAAGAGACGCTTAACTTAAAAATTTCATTTTTTAAAACACCGATACTTCGCTCAGATGAATTTTACAGGAGAGTTTTTTTTCTTGTGTCTTTTGTGAAACAACTCAGGTTAGGGGAGGAGTTATTGCTATAACCAGCTTGGCTACAGGCTAGAGGGAGACAGCTATGCTCTGAACAGCTAAGCTACAGGTTAGAGGCAGACAGATAAGCTCTGAACAGCTAGTCTATATGCTAGACGAAGACAGCAATGGTTAAAGGTTAGAGGCAGACAGCGAAGCTCTGAACAGCTAGTCTACATGCTAAGCTCCGACGAACTGGGCCACAGTGTACTGAGACTAGACAGCTCTGAGTAGCATAAAGTACGGCATAGTTTCCAACAACTTAAGCTGGGTACATAAGCCCACTGTATAGATCATAGTTTTAGGAAGGACCTAGATTTGAGCAACATATTCGGGAAAATACCTGACAGTTATGTGGTGTGTGTGTGGGGGTGGGTGGGTGGGGGGGGGGGGGGTGATGACTGGCCATTGTGCCGACAAAGCAATCTCGTCATATATTCAATTGACGGAACTATTTGCAGCGTTTGAAACACAATAACCCATCATGCTTAACAGTGTCATTTTAATTTGAATAGAGAAGTGAGTACACCTTACATTTCATGGCATCACCTGTAAGCTACAGTGTAACAGATACTTTATCAACAATCTCTATACAGAGATACACAGATATGATATACAGTGATCCGCACTGGCAATGTTAAAGTGTAACAGGATCGGTCGCACTTTTCATTTGCTTCGTGAGGTTCTTACACACTAGGGAGAGAGCGAGGGAGAGGGAAATAAAAGAGAAGAGACACAGAAAGATAGAGAGAGAGACACCGGGAGAGAGCAATAGAGAAAATAAACGAGATGGAGAGACAGAGAGAGACAGAGAAATAGAAAGAGAGACTGAGAGATGAATGTATTTGTTCAAGGAGCCACATGGGCCGTGGAGCCGCAGGTTGCCGTGGTCTGTGGAGCCGCAGGTTGCCGTGGTCTGTGGAGCCGCAGGTTGCCGTGGTCTGTGGACTGTGGAGCCGCAGGTTGCCATAATATGTGGACTGTGGAGCCGCAGGTTGCCGTGGTCTGTGGTCTGTGGAGCCGCAGTTTGCCGTGGACTGTGGGCTGTGGAGCCGCAGGTTGCCGTGGTCTGTGGAGCCGCAGGTTGCCGTGGTCTGTGGACTGTGGAGCCGCAGGTTGCCATAATATGTGGACTGTGGAGCCGCAGGTTGCCGTGGTCTGTGGTCTGTGGAGCCGCGGTTTGCCGTGGACTGTGGGCTGTGGAGCCGCAGGTTGCCGTGGTCTGTGGAGCCGCAGGTTGCCGTGGTCTGTGGACTGTGGAGCCGCAGGTTGCCGTGGTCTGTGTAGCCGCAGGTTGCAGAGGTCTGTGGTCTGTGTAGCCGCAGGTTGCCGCGGTCTGTGGTCTGTGTAGCCGCAGGTTGCCGTGGACTGTGGACTGTGGAGCCGCAGGTTGCCGCGGTCTGTGGTCTGTGTAGCCGCAGGTTGCCGTGGTCTGTGGGCTGTGGAGCCGCAGGTTGCCGTGGTCTGTGGACTGTGGAGCCGCAGGTTGCCATAATATGTGGACTGTGGAGCCGCAGGTTGCCGTGGTCTGTGGTCTGTGTAGCCGCAGGTTGCCGTGGACTGTGGACTGTGGAGCCGCAGGTTGCCATGGTCTGTGGAGCCGCAGGTTGCCGTGGTCTGTGGGCTGTGGAGCCGCAGGTTGCCGTGGTCTGTGGAGCCGCAGGTTGCCGTGGTCTGTGGACTGTGGAGCCGCAGGTTGCCATAATATGTGGACTGTGGAGCCGCAGGTTGCCGTGGTCTGTGGTCTGTGGAGCCGCAGTTTGCCGTGGACTGTGGGCTGTGGAGCCGCAGGTTGCCGTGGTCTGTGGAGCCGCAGGTTGCAGCGGTCTGTGGTCTGTGTAGCCGCAGGTTGCCGCGGTCTGTGGTCTGTGTAGCCGCAGGTTGCCGTGGACTGTGGACTGTGAAGCCGCAGGTTGCAGCGGTCTGTGGTCTGTGTAGCCGCAGGTTGCCGTGGTCTGTGGTCTGTGTAGCCGCAGGTTGCCGTGGTCTGTGGTCTGTGTAGCCGCAGGTTGCCGTGGTCTGTGGGCTGTGGAGCCGCAGGTTGCCGTGGTCTGTGGAGCCGCAGGTTGCCGTGGACTGTGGAGCCGCAGGTTGCCACGGACTGTGGAGCCGCAGGTTGCCGTGGGCTGTGGAGCCGCAGGTTGCCGTGGACTGTGGAGCCGCAGGTTGCCGTGGACTGTGGAGCCGCAGGTTGCCGTGGACTGTTTCAAGTCAACCCATTATAGTACATTCCATCTCTACCTTCACCAAAATACAGCCATACACGGTGAAATGGTCACGTGATAATCTCAAATAACTGGCGAAATGTTGGAAGTGCGTATTAAAGTGCGTTTGTTTTGTAGCACTAGCTATAGTTTTCACCTTGTTTTGATTCTCACCATAAAGCTTGTCGCTAGCATTTTCAGATTTCCACTTTATTTAACAACTAGGCATGCTGCCCAGCTTCGCTTAGGCTTTCGAAAACATTGAGAATTTTAATGCTTAATTAATTCGCCCGAGGGTCGGTCTACGACCTCAAGAGTTATGAAGAGGTTCCTCCGTGGACATTTTTTTTCGATTTATAGCTCATATAAGGCACCGGTCAGTCGAGGTCAGTTTCGCCCCCCTCATCGTAGACTTTTCGGCCAACCGGCCCCCGTGTTCTGTCGCCCCAAGGCAAGATCTTGCCAAATTTGAAGCGCCTGCGGCGCCGGGAACTGCCCTATCGGACACCCGACAATCTAGATCTAGATCTAGAATCCTAATAGAATTTATTTTTTTTAAGTTTAGCCCGAGCATAATAAAAAAAATACATTAACCAAGTTGACTTGGTGTGTCTCGAACCCGCACCCACCTGCGTAGTTTATAGTACACTAACATCTCCGCTATTTAGGCACCTTATAAAATTCGGATAATGAAACACGTATTTTAAAATCTTAACTTACGCGAATATGCCTATTCTTTCAAATTAAATTTTTTATCCCAAATTAGCCAGTTCCAAACAAAGATTTTGTATAAAATAAATAAGTCTTGAAATAGTTTAGTCCTAATATAGAAATTTATTTTTGGAATTGATTTTAGAGAAGTTAGAGTCTAAATCTAGATCTTAGCGTCTACGTCTAGATCTAGTTATTGCGTAGATTTAGATTTAGATTTAGTCTAGATCTATAATTTCTAGATCTAGAATCCAAATACATAAAATAAATTTTATGAGTTTAGGCCGGAAAAATTGTATTGTATACATTTCATAGTGTACGTAGATCTAAATCAAATTTGAATGAAATAGTTCATTTCTTTGTATTCTAAACACGGCAGATGACGTCATTAGTTAATGTATAAGCAATAGTGACGTCACAGTTTTATGCGTTCTTTTTCACATTTATTAATGCTTTTCCGGTTGCATAAATAATACTGTTTCTCTACATTCGAATACGCCTTTAATTTTTATTTTTCTTCTTTAAATAAAATTGTGGTTATACATTTAAAACATCTAACATATTATTATCAACAAAAGTCCGTATAAAGTTCTCCATATATCGCTGCCGTTTCTGACGTGATGTCCGGCGAAAATTTTTTGCGGACAGAGAGAGAGAGAGAGAGAGAGAAGAGCGCACATGGCGTTTTATATATTAGGAATGAATCGTTTTCATGTCATCTAACCGGCTAACCCTCCATGTCATCTAACCGGCTAACCTTTCATGTCATCTAACCGGCTAACCCTTCATGTCATCTTACCGGCTAACCCTTTAACTTTTCCGGCTAACCCTTCATTACAATCTAACCGGCTAACCCTTCATGTCATCTAACCGGCTAACCCTTTAACTTTTCCGGTTAACCTTTCATGTCATCTTACCGGCTAACCCTTCATGTCATCTAACCGGCTAACCCTTTAACTTTTCCGGTTAACCTTTCATGTCATCTTACCGGCTAACCCTTCATGTCATCTAACCGGCTAACCCTTTAACTTTTCCGGCTAACCCTTCATGTCATCTAACCGGCTAACCCTTCATGTCATCTTACCGGCTAACCCTTTAACCCTTCATGTAGCTTTGCCGGCTAACTCTTCATGTAGCTTTGCCGGCTAACTCTTCATGTAGCTTTGCCGGCTCATAATTCTCCGGCTTCGAGTACTCTTGATTCCTTTCCCATCTAAACCAGCCGGCTCGTGTTTCTAGACTAACATATCCCAACAACCCCAGCTATCCCGTCTCCCCCCCCCCCCCCATTGTCCACCACAAGGCCTCCTTAGCCCGAACAACAGCTCAGCAGAAAGCTGACTAGCAGCATTAATTAGCGGTTTAATGTCAGGCTGTTTTAATCCCTGGCACCGCTCCAGTGCACTTGATGCGAGCGGCTCTTTGATGCACCCTGAGCCATCAACACCCCCCTGAGCCATCAACACCCCCCTGAGCCATCAACACTCCACTGAGCCATCAACACTCCCGGCCTATTAGTCTACCCCACCTAGCCTTTGTATCGGTTAGATAACCAAGTCGTCTTTAAGCTCAGGGAGTGTAGAAAGAGGCGGTTCGGTATTTTATTAATGTGTGAGTTAATCGTGAGACAGTTTAAGCACGCGTAATTAAAGTCCTTCATTGTTTTAATCACAACAAAAACTTCCCCACTAAGCGTATTTTTATTATATTTTAAACAGAAAATGTTTCCAGCCCTTTTAGGTAGAATATAAAGGCCGTGGTCTAGCGGTAGAGCGAATTATTTCTGCCCCGATAGTATCGGGTTTGATTCACGAGATACAATCCGTAAGGCATTTCTGAGTTCATTCAGCTCTGATGAGTACCTAACTCTTGGCGGGGAAATAAAAGCGGCGGGTTTAGTGTCGACCTCACTGTATATACCGAGGTAGACTCTACTTCATCTGTTGTTTTGGGTAAACTTAATTCTCTTACGTGGAATACTGGCTGTTGCAAAATGCATTGGTTCGATATCTAAATATCTAGACAGCTTATAAGTACAAAATCAGTCTGTGTTTTCTTTACTTTTATTTATAGTATCAACATTATTGATAATTATTTTTTTGTTTGCGTGAACTGTAGGGTGATTACAACTTTTTTTTACGTGGGAGAGTTGCTGTTAATTTATATGAACAAATGGGTCTCAGAGAAGTGGAGAAATGAAAAACTAGACCGCAGGAAATTGAGTGAATCCATTGGATACAGACTAGACAACCCGTTTTTACATGACGTCACTTCATAGACTAGACAACCCGCTTGTTACATGACGTCACTTCAGCCAACCCCCTTGTCCCGATCACGAAAACACTCACCCACATCTAGACTTCTGCCACCATAAACCCAACCCCTTATTCTGCCACCACAAACCCAACCCAACCCTATATTCCTTCTACCTATAATATCGCACCCACATCTAGACTTCTGCCACCATAAACCCAACCCAACCCTATATTCCTTCTACCATTAATATCGCACCCACATCTAGACTCCTGCCACCATAAACCCAACCCAACCCTATATTCCTTCTACCATTAATATCGCACCCACATCTAGACTCCTGCCACCATAAACCCAACCCAACCCTATATTCCTTCTACCATTAATATCGCACCCACATCTAGACTCCTGCCACCATAAACCCAACCCCTAACTATACCACCATAAACCCAACCCAACCCTAGATTCCTTCTACCATTAATATCGCACCGAGCATCAGACTGCCTCTTGCGGGGGTCTCCGGTGAATATCGTGAATTTTCGGAGATTTGAGCAAATCCCCGATTTACGGGCCATATGAAAACAGCGTGATCTACTCTGTCGTCCTCACGTCCCTGTGTGTTTCAAGTCTTCTGATTGGTGCGTTGCCTGGGTTTCTGGCGACTTCCAGAGTTCTTTCAGATCTCGGAGAGGAATTAGGGTGGACGGTGGGCGAATGGGCGATGGGGGGGGGGGGGGGGTGTGGAGGGTTATGAAGTTATATTTATTTTAAGAGGGAATTATTAAAAGGGCTGTTTTATTTTCAACACTGCTTTAAACTTTATTTACAAGATATTGTATTTTTGTTTATCTGTCTACCTATATTGTCAATCTTTATTATCAGTATAAATAAACGCACAATTACAGATCTTAAGTTTAAATGTTCCAGTTTAGTTTTGTGGCTGCTAAAGGTTTGAGTTGAGTCTGAACGTATCTTTTTATTTGTGCTTGGTGTAATAGATTGTTCACGATTTTGTTCATGTACCTGGATATTGCAGAAACAAGCAGGATAAATAAGACGCAAATGATGTTGGTGGTGTCTTGATGGTTTCAGATGTCTTACCGTCGTGATTAAGATGTTTCAGATGTCTTACCGTCGTGATTAAGATGTTTCAGATGTCTTACAGTCGTGATTAAGATGTTTCAGATGTCTTACCGTCGTGATTAAGATGTTTCAGATGTTGTAACATCACAGAGTAGTTCTAGGCGCAGACATGGATGTTATAAATTCATGATATAATGTAGCCTTATGTATGATACATGTGGTATAATATTGCTTTATGCATGCTATATGTTATATAATGTAGCCTTAAATAGGCTACATGTGGTATATTGTAGTGTTATGTAGGCCACATGTGGTATAATGTAGTGTTATGTAGGCCACATGTGGTATAATGTAGTGTTATGTAGGCCACATGTGGTATAATGTAGTGTTATGTAGGCCACATGTGGTATAATGTAGTGTTATGTAGGCCACATGTGGTATAATGTAGTGTTATGTAGGCCACATGTGGTATAATGTAGTGTTATGTAGGCCACATGTGGTATAATGTAGTGTTATGTAGGCCACATGTGGTATAATGTAGCCTAACCTAGGCTACAGGCTGTCCTGACCTAGAGAGTCACATAAAACCATTGTTTCTGGAACTAAATCATGAACAAAATCGTTACCAAATTTATCCTCGCCGCATTATATGTTTTACATGTATTATTTCCCCGGGAAAAAGTAACATGTGAAACTAACAAATTGGACCAAATAGCCCTTTCATCCCGGGCAAAATGTGCTCCTTCTCCTGTGGCATCTGTAATTTTCGAATTTACTTTACTTCGTGTCTGACCTTTTTGAGCAGCACACACAAAAGACACCCACGTTCACGCATGCGCACACGGAGTAAAATAATCCCAACAAAGACGACAAGAAGCTCGGGGAAGTAGAGCTATTTCCCCTGTCTCTGGGAGGGGGGGGATAAAGGGGGGGGGGTCGGGAAAAAAGGCTCGTGGCTTGGCGTCCCACTGTGGAAGAGAAGAGGGGGGGGGGCTACTGCTGCAGGACTTGATTAGCGGGGCCTGGCGTCATCGCTCGCCCGCCGCGCCCCGGGACGTTCTAGCCCCAATTACCCAGGAGGCACTGAGCGTCGTTAGCGGCCCACGTGACATGGGACACTTCCTCCAGGACCCCCTCGAAAAATCGATGGCCGAGGCTGGGAGTTGTCTGGTGGGTGAGGTGGGGGGAGGGGAGGTGGGGTGTGTTGGGGGAGGGGGCGTTGACATCATCCGAGATGTCATTCCACAGATGTCAGTGTGAGATAATGTCAGGAGAACTGCATGCTGTCTGTGTGGAAACGTGAGCAAAGAAGAATGTCAGTCATGAGGTCAGTCAGATGTCACACATGCTGACATATGTCACACATGCTGACATATGTCATACATGCTGACATATGTCATACATCCTGACATATGTCATACATGCTGACATCTGACGTACATGCTGACATATGTCATACATGCTGACATCTGACGTACATGCTGACATATGTCATACATGCTGACATCTGACGTACATGCTGACATATGTCACACATGCTGACATCTGACGAACATGCTGACATATGTCATACATGCTGACATCTGACGTACATGCTGACATATGTCACACATGCTGACATCTGACGTACATGCTGACATATGTCATACATGCTGACATCTGACGAACATGCTGACATATGTCACACATGCTGACATCTGACGAACATGCTGACATATGTCATACATGCTGACATCTGACGTACATGCTGACATATGTCACACATGCTGACATCTGACGTACATGCTGACATATGTCATACATGCTGACATCTGACGAACATGCTGACATATGTCACACATGCTGACATCTGACGAACATGCTGACATATGTCACACATGCTGACATCTGACGTACATGCTGACATATGTCACACATGCTGACATCTGACGAACATGCTGACATATGTCATATATGCTGACATCTGACGTACATGCTGACATATGTCACACATGCTGACATCTGACGTACATGCTGACATATGTCACACATGCTGACATCTGACGTACATGCTGACATATGTCACACATGCTGACGTCTGACGAACATGCTGACATATGTCACACATGCTGACATCTGACGAACATGCTGACATATGTCACACATGCTGACATCTGACGTACATGCTGACATATGTCACACATGCTGACATCTGACGAACATGCTGACATATGTCACACATGCTGACATCTGACGAACATGCTGACATATGTCACACATGCTGACATCTGACGTACATGCTGACATATGTCACACATGCTGACATCTGACGAACATGCTGACATATGTCATACATGCTGACATCTGACGTACATGCTGACATATGTCACACATGCTGACATCTGACGTACATGCTGACATATGTCACACATGCTGACATCTGACGTACATGCTGACATATGTCACACATGCTGACATCTGACGTACATGCTGACATATGTCACACATGCTGACATCTGACGAACATGCTGACATATGTCGTACATGCTGACATCTGACGAACATGCTGACATATGTCACACATGCTGACATCTGACGTACATGCTGACATATGTCACACATGCTGACATCTGACGAACATGCTGACATATGTCACACATGCTGACATCTGACGAACATGCTGACATATGTCACACATGCTGACATCTGACGTACATGCTGACATATGTCACACATGCTGACATCTGACGAACATGCTGACATATGTCACACATGCTGACATCTGACGAACATGCTGACATATGTCACACATGCTGACATCTGACGTACATGCTGACATATGTCACACATGCTGACATCTGACGTACATGCTGACATATGTCACACATGCTGACATCTGACGAACATGCTGACATATGTCACACATGCTGACATCTGACGAACATGCTGACATATGTCATACATGCTGACATCTGACGTACATGCTGACATATGTCACACATGCTGACATCTGACGTACATGCTGACATATGTCACACATGCTGACATCTGACGTACATGCTGACATATGTCACACATGCTGACATCTGACGAACATGCTGACATATGTCATACATGCTGACATCTGACGTACATGCTGACATATGTCACACATGCTGACATCTGACGTACATGCTGACATATGTCACACATGCTGACATCTGACGAACATGCTGACATATGTCATACATGCTGACATCTGACGAACATGCTGACATATGTCACACATGCTGACATCTGACGTACATGCTGACATATGTCACACATGCTGACATCTGACGAACATGCAGGCGATTTTCTGACCGGAAACATCTGTCATGGATACTGGAAGTTGACATTTGTCATACATTCTTACTCCTGACATCCGTCATACATGCTGACATTTGTCATGAGTGCTGACAACACCAGTAAACACCGTGACGTTTAGACTCTTTACTTTGTGTAGTGGCACTAACTCTAACAATTACTGGTTGTACTTCACTCTATTGCTACACTAACCCTAAACCAAAACCACCAAACCCAAACCCTAACCACAACCACCCTAACCACAACCACCAGAACCCTAACCACAACCACCCTAACCACAACCACCCAAACCCTAAACACAACCACCCAAACCCTAACCTCAACCACCCTAACCCCAACCACCCAAACCCTAACCACATCCACCCTAACCTCAACCACCAAAACCATAACCACAACCACCGTAACACTAACCCTAACCACAACCACAACCACCCTATTCGTTGGGTCACAGCGGCCACCAACACAACAACTAAAAAACGCAAGATGTTGACAACAACGCGTTGAGTCATCAAGTAATCAACATGTTCAAATCTGTTTTAAAACATCATTCCAGAGTACGCCAATATATATATATATATATATATATATATATATATATATATATATATATATATATATATATATATATATATTATAAGGCATCGCAAATATAAAACTTATTACAAAATTATACGACACATAATAAAGACAATTGAATCAAATAGTTTATCCCACATTGTGATGGTTTATACTTTCATTTTATAATTTATTATGAGTGGTACATCATTTAATCATGCTATAGGGAGAACTTTTTCTAGAACACTCGAAGTATTCCGGAGAAAATGTTCTAGAATTTACGAAATTACATGTTGGAAAATGTGTTTTAATACTCCAAACCACATGAGAAAATTGTTCTAGAACTCTCAAAGTTAACTATCTGTTTCGATAACTTATAAAGCTACTTTGGTAAAATAGTTCTAGAACATATGAAGCTACCTGAGTAAAATGGCTCTAGAACAGTAGCTGTACCTGGATAAAATGTTCTAGAACACGGACAGCTACCTGGATAAAATGTTCTAGAACACTGGCTGTACCAGGGTAAAATGTTCTAGAACACTGGCAGCTACCTCGTGTAAAATGTTCTAGAACACTGGCAGCTACCTGGGTAAAATGTTCTAGAACACTGGCAGGTACCTGGGTAAAATGTTCTAGAACAATGGCAGCTACCTGGAAAAAATGTTCTAGAACACTGGCAGCTACCTGTGTAAAATGTTCTAGAACAATGGCAGCTACCTGTGTAAAATGTTCTAGAACACTGGCAGCTACCTGGATAAAATGTTCTAGAACACTGGCTGTACCTGGATAAAATGTTCTAGAACAATGGCAGGTACCTGGATAAAATGTTCTAGAACACTGGCAGCTACCTGGATAAAATGTTCTAGAATAAGGGCAGATACCTGGGTAAAATGTTCTAGAACACGGACAGCTACCTGGGTAAAATGTTCTAGAACACTGGCTGTACCTGGATAAAATGTTCTAGAACACTGGCAGCTACCTCGTGTAAAATGTTCTAGAACACTGGCAGCTACCTGTGTAAAATGTTCTAGAACACGGGCAACTACCTGGGTAAAATGTTCTAGAACATTGTCAGCTACCTGGGTAAAATGTTCTAGAACACTGGCTGTACCTGGGTAAAATGTTCTAGAACACTGGCAGCTACCTGGGTAAAATGTTCTAGAACACTGGCAGCTACCTGGGTAAAATGTTCTAGAACACTGGCAGCTACCTGGATAAAATGTTCTAGTACACTGGCAGCTACCTGGATAAAATGTTCTAGAACACTGGCAGCTACCTGGATAAAATGTTCTAGTACACTGGCAGCTACCTGGATAAAATGTTCTAGAACACTGGCAGCTACCTGTGTAAAATGTTCTAGAACACGGGCAACTACCTGGGTAAAATGTTCTAGAACATTGTCAGCTACCTGGGTAAAATGTTCTAGAACACTGGCTGTACCTGGGTAAAATGTTCTAGAACACTGGCAGCTACCTGGGTAAAATGTTCTAGAACACTGGCAGCTACCTGGGTAAAATGTTCTAGAACACTGGCAGCCACCTGGATAAAATGTTCTAGAACACTGGCTGTACCTGGATAAAATGTTCTAGAACATTGTCAGCTACCTGGGTAAAATGTTCTAGAACAATGGCAGCTACCTGGAAAAAATGTATCTAGAACACTGGCAGCTACCTGTGTAAAATGTTCTAGAACACTGGCAGCTACCTGTGTAAAATGTTCTAGAACAATGGCAGCTACCTGTGTAAAATGTTCTAGAACACTGGCAGCTACCTGGGTAAAATGTTCTAGAACACTGGCTGTACCTGGATAAAATGTTCTAGAATAAGGGCAGATACCTGGGTAAAATGTTCTAGAACACTGGCTGTACCTGGATAAAATGTTCTAGAACACTGGCAGCTACCTGGATAAAATGTTCTAGAATAAGGGCAGATACCTGGGTAAAATGTTCTAGAACACTGGCTGTACCTGGATAAAATGTTCTAGAACACTGGCAGCTACCTGGGTAAAATGTTCTAGAACACTGGCAGCTACCTCGTGTAAAATGTTCTAGAACACTGGCAGCTACCTCGGGTAAAATGTTCTAGAACACTGGCAGCTACCTGGATAAAATGTTCTAGAACACTGTACCTGGAAGAGGTCCTATGCCAAAGATGAGATCTGTGTCGGCACACGAAGCCCAGCCAGCGAGTTCAACGATCGATAACTCGTGCTTGTCCCCAGGTGTTTTAACTGGCTGATTGGCGGGAGCAGGCGGTGGTGATGTCCCCTGCCGCACACTGCGATGGGACCTTCCAAATGTAGGCCAGGGTGGGGGCGTAGGGGTTGGGGAGGAAGAGGATGTCATTGTAAGGGTGATGAGTGGGGGGGGGGGGTGATTATAAGAATAATAATTAGCATCCTACAACTACTACAAATATAGCATTATTGTTATTATCCGTATTATTCTAATTACTACAATAACTATTGTAACAGTCATAATCATATATGTTTACGTTAATAATCATGAAAATATCACAATTCAAATCGTACTCAGCTTAGTGCTATGAAAACCATCCTTTAACTAATTTAAGTTACACAAATCAAAAGGGACGACACGTATCAACTCAAGGTCCACAACTCTAAAGAGATGTCCCATATCAACTCAAGGTCCACAACCCTAAAGAGATGTCCCATATCAACTCAAGTTCCACAACTCTAAAGAGATGTCCCATATCAACTCAAGGTCCACAACTCTAAAGAGATGTCCCATATCAACTCAAGGTCCACAACTCTAAAGAGATGTCACATATCAACTCAAGGTCCACAACTCATAAAATGACGTGTGATATCAACTAGAAATTGATACACAAAAATCTATCGACAAATTGCCGTATTTTTCCTCCATCTGACAAAGGTCATAAATAAGGATTAATCAGACACTGATTGAGATGGAATTATTTCAACTGTCTTTTGATGATTTCCTTTATTTGCTGTTGGCCTGTTTCCGCCTCTACTTTTCTAAAGGAAATTTATGTGCAAAATCCCTCTGGGCCTAGCAGAAGTGAGACCTGACTGTGAAGAAAGCAACAGACTTCTGCTCACACTTTTTTTTTTGTCGATTCCAAAAAAAAAAGTTACAAAAATTGAACAGGACCAGAAGAAATGGGAGGGGGGGGGGTAAGAGAAATAGGAGGGTCTTTATTTGGTTGGTTGTAAGAAAAATATTTGAGTGCATTTTTTTAAAAAGTGGCTTTCGAAAGGAGTAGTAATATGGTCGGTGCATTTGGGTGGGATGGGGTGGGGATGTAATGATGGGTCGGGTTGGGAGAGGCTGTTGGGCTGGATATGGGAGAGGGGATGTTTGGGGATGGGGCGAGGGGGAGAGAGATTGCTGTAATATAAAAAAAAATTCGCGGGCTTTGCTAGGGTAGAAGGGAAACCTTATCAGACGCGAGCTGTGTCGCGCTTGGCACTTTTGTTATTTCTTGTAATCATGTGGACAGCCTCCGATTTTTTGTGTGACAAAATCTATGTCTGACTTAGCTGACTTCACCGGCTGAAGATCGTCTTCGTCATCTTAAAAAAATAAAAATGGCGTCGTCTCAAAATACAAAACAAAAAAACCTACCGCTGTTGACTGTGTTTTAGTACTAGTCGAATATTTTGGTTTAATAAAAACTTGAATTTGGATTTAAATTTGTAAACAGAAACTACCATTAACTTCGATGAGGAAACGCCAAAATATGATTATGTCTAAGACTAAACTAACTTTTAAGCTAGATGTTTAAAAAAAAATTAAATGACAAAATAAATGTTATAATCTCCCCTTTTCCTCGCCGATCTCAACAATTCGACATTACATCAAATAAACACTTGAATGCTATTAAAAGTATTCAACAATCATAAACAATGCGAGCAGGATCTGTCATGCCCCCACCCCTACCCCACCCCCTTAAACCCACAGCCATGCGCAAACAGTCCTCCCAGGATGCACTCCGCGAGACCGGCCTAGGGAAGCCCCGCCCGGGTGAGCCGAGAGAATTTTGATATTTTTGCCCCTCGTGTCAATTTAGGCGGCAAGTCCCCGTGAAGCCATGCGCGGCCCCCAGTGATTGAGTGCCCCCTGTCGCCGCGATAGGAAGTCGTACAACGTCTGCCCAATTCGTCAGACCTATTTTTGCAAGTTATTTTCCGCATGAATTTTGTTTTTCCTCTTCTGCTTCTCATCTTGTCTGCGTTTTCCCTTTTCAAAATGTTTTTTGTCAGATAGATCTAGCCTACATTTCCAAAAAATGGAACTCAGAGACTAAGCAAAAAAAAAAAAAAAACATGAACATATATCTCACAAAACATGTACATATAACTCACAAAACACATGAATATATTTATAACTCAAAAAAGAACATGGACACATACTAGAAAAATCATATATATATATATATATATATATATATATATATATATATATATATATATATATATATATATATATATATATATTACAGTGTAGGCCTACAGATTTTACGGAAAATACTTATACCCATATAGCATAAAAACAAGTACACATCTTTTTTTTTTAAATGCATAAAAACGTTTTTAATAACAAGCTTTTATGTAATAATGCACTAAAAAGGAGAAAATACATTTTCTTTATAAGACACACCACTATTTAAATAACTATAAAGAAAAGCGTGGGCTACTAGATCTATATGATCTTTTGCATACCTTTTCTAATATGTAGGAAGAGATCAACGCTTTTCACAAGGCCATCTAGATGATTCTATGAGCTCAACACTGCTAGTCATAAGGCTACCTATAGGATTCAATATACCTCTACACAGCTAGCCACAAGGCTACATATAGGACTGAATATATCTCTACACAGCAAGCAGAAAGGCTACCTTCAAACCGCACAAAACACATGTTCCTCTTCCCACCCCACTCTCTAGTCTGAGCCTACATCGGAATACAACATTTGTGTCATGTGTGTAGGTGTCATCAGATGTCATCAGATGTCATCACATGGTCTGAAGCAAACCTTCAATGACATGTCAGTTGCCAGCCTGAAACAAAATGTAAGAGAAACTTTCAGGAGGAAGAGAAGATAAAAATTTGGTTAAAAAACGCTCGTGTTGATAAAAGTTGGAAACACAAGAAGTTAAAATTATTATCCCAATACCAGCCGCTAACATCACAGGTTAAAAACCTACGGAACAAAACACGGAGGAGAAATGATTTAAAAATAGCCCGCGCGTTTCGCTAATGTGCTGTTGGAAACACGATGATGTGCATACATTAGTTCATTGCGATATGTTGAAAAAGCAAGCCCAAGATCTGTTGAAAAGTTTACAGGAAAGATACGCAACAAATAACTGCGCAACGGATAAACTGTGCGCATTTGCGCAATGGCATTTTTTTTTAATCGAGCATTAAAACACACTAACAAAGAATGACTTAATGTATTGTACATAGTAAAACACTTTTCCACGAAATATGACTAAATTAAAGTGTATTGATATAATTCGTTTGTGTTTTCGCATTTTTCTGTTTGCGCAGTTTTCCGTTTGTGTTTTTTCTGTGAACCGTTTAAAAACATGCCCATGCTATACGTGTGTGAGGGCATCTGAAGTGACGAATTCTTGGAAATTGGTCTGTTTTAATCCACGAAAAGTCTTCACCTAAACTGGCATCTCAGGACATACGGGTACTTGATTATCAACTGGTCCACTTAATCTATTTTGGTCATTTTCTAAATCTGTTCAAACTATCGGACAACAACAAGGCTCGCATTTTGAATGGCGGAATAATTGCTTGTCTAGCGCATGCGCAGTGAAACACCCCCAAGTTTTTTTCAGACCTGCCTAGTCATCTTATCCAATATTATCCACGTCACCCATAACTGGTTAATCGTATCCAGTGTTGGTAGCCTTCTCCTGAAATGGCTTCTTTAATCCATTGCTGTTTGGTTTATCTCTGTCTTACTATTTGGTTTATCCCTGTCTAATTCATCACTGTTTGGTTTATTCCTGTCTAATCCATCACTGTTTGGTTTATTCCTGTCTAATCCATCACTGTTTGGTTTATCCCTGTCTAATCCATCACTGTTTGGTTTATCCCTGTCTAATCCATCACTGTTTGTTTATCCCTGTCTAATCCATCACTATTTGATTTATCCCTGTCTAATCCATCACTGTTTGTTTATCCCTGTCTAATCCATCACTGTTTGTTTATCCCTGTCTAATATATCACTGTTTGGTTTATCCCTGTCTAATTCATCACTATTTGATTTATCCCTGTCTAATCCATCACTGTCTGCTGTACACCTGCCCAAATACTGGTCACTTGTTCAAATATTTTGTTCATGTTGAACCTTAACCTCAGGTCCCACACAGTATAGTCACGTGATGTTCTCCCCACCACTTTGATTCTACCTCCGTCTGTTTTCGTCTAATATACAGCGGCCCAACTATCACATACAACATGATTAACTTCTTATGTTGGATTTTTAAAAAAATGTAATGTTTATAATATGTTTCCCATTAAACTTTTTTTTTTTTAGATTTTAAAATCCACGCGGCATTTAACTTGTTTTTGTATCTCTATTTTCCATTTTTTTTTTATGACAAAACATTTTTTATGTGTTAAATCTGCTCTTTAATTCTCTGTTCTGTGTGAGCAGTCCCCCCCCCCCCGCCACCCCTACTGATTGCACAGCCCCTGTACCCAGAATGCATCAGAGAAGCACTCGATCTGTGCCCCGTGTAATAGCTAGCCCGAAACCAGAAGCGAGCGGAAATGCCCCTCCCCCTCCCCTCTCCCTCGCCCTCTCCCTCACCCCCCCCCCCCCCCCCCCGCGACTGAATTCCCGCAGTAATTTCTTTTAAGCCACATTATTTTTAGATTGCTTTTGAGATGCAAATTCTACATTTTGGTTTTCCACGTGAGGGGAAATCTGGCTAATGGGACAGTGCAGTTTGAGTTGCGTTACACGACTTTTTAATTGGAATTTAAAGAGTTGCCGGTTTGGCGTGCGGGAAAGGTCGCGTTGGGCTTTGTTCAGCAACTGGTTGTGGATGTGTGAAAAAAAAATATGTGAAAAAAAAACTACTCGAGATTTAATATATTATTAATTTTTTAAAATTTTTTACCTGAACTTTTAATTTTTTATTTATGCATTAAGTTTATTTAATTATAGACTTTAATTAAGGTAAAAAAATTCAAGTAAATTTGAGTATATTTACGTCTATTTCAGTGCCTTATAGTCTTTAAATTAAACAAACTTTATCGTACAAATAACAACAGAATTTTAATTTTTCGAAATTAAAACACAATTTTATTTAACCAAATTAAATTACAATTTTATTTAACCAAATTGATTAAGACACAATTTTACACTATTTTAAAATATGAAAAAAACAAAACCCCAAAAAAACAACAAGCCAACTTTGTTACATGGTCCAATGGGCACATGTGCAGCTAAAATATTGTCCTGTTGTCAACGCCACTCTCGCTGGTAAAAAAAAAGACAATTACCCGGTTGCTTCCCCTTCTCCTCCGGTGAACGCCCTTGCAGACTGAAGAGGTCATTTTCAGACCCCATGAACCGTCGCTAGTGTCGTCTCTCTGGCGATGCTTCCAAGGGACATAATTGAAATGGCAAGAACAGCAGTCCTTGGTTATGGTTCCTAGGTCCTCCAATTAATACCTCGTTTGACCTTCTCTGGGGGTGTGTAATTACTTTTTTTAAATTGGTGGATTAGGGGATTAAGGTTACTTTATCCAGTGCGATCTAAGTTTAAGTAATATATATATATATATATATATATATATATATATATATATATATATATATATATATATATATATATATATAAATACATATATATATATATATATATAAATACATATATATATATATATATATATATATATATACATATATATATATATATATATATATATATATATATATATATATATATATATATATATATATATATATATATATATATATATATTAAGGTTACTTTATCCAGTGCGATCTAAGTTTAAGTAATATATATATATATATATATATATATATATATATATATATATATATATATATATATATATATATATATATATATATATATATATATATATATGTATATATATATATATATATATATATATATATATATATATATATATATATATATATATATATATATATATATATATATATGTATATATTAAGGTTACTTTATCCAGTGCGATCTAAGTTTAAGTAATATATATATATATATATATATATATATATATATATATATATATATATATATATATATATATAAACTACGATGCTAGGATGTATTCCATTCAAACCACTTTTATTAGTATTACCCTCTATATTTCACATACTTCAATTATTTCCATATTTCGTATTTCAGTTTGTTATTCCTTCCATCCATCAACGTGTTCCTTCTACCTCTAACATTCTATCATCAACTTATTTATCTCACCTTTTCGACTCACCCTCCTTACTGTATTGGCTACCACATGTACACTGCAACACGTGACCTCAAACCTGACCCTATGACTGTAACCACCACGTCAGGCTACTCCGGTGCCCACCCCCCCCCCCTCCTTACTCCATCCCATCCACACACAACTAACAACCTGTTCTACGAGTGGTCAGAATAGTACGAATAGCCCACAGATGTAGTTCGGGAAGAGGTGGGGAAGGAGGGGTCGGTTATAACAAGCCCAGGACTGTTCTTCAGTATAATGGTGTGGAGGGGTGGAGGGGGGGGGGCAGTGTAGTGGTTTTAAATCGGTGTCCGGTGTCATTTGTCCCCATCACAGGTAGATGCACCAGCTGCTGGAGGGTGAGGATCGAATCCATATTGGGGCAGGGTTTGTTTTTTTACAGCAATTTTACCACTATATATACAGTATGTATACACACACGTATAAAATACTCTTTTTTTTTTACAAACGAATTGATGTCAAGTAGTTATGAAAAGCTAAGAAAAGTTGTGTATTTGTGTATTTTTTTACTTTCTCGTATACGGAGTGTAGAGGAAGTATTGTAATCGTGCAAAAAATCGAATTTTTTTTTAATCTAGAAGAGCTGTGTCTGTGTGTCTGTGAAAACGATAACTTGAGTACCGTTACAGCTAGGTTGATCAAATTTAATATATTAGTATTATATCAAATTTGTAGTTCGGTATCAACGTTTCAGCAAATTCCGATGACCGGAAGTGGAACTTATTCTACTTTTGGTTTATCAAAAGCCTATAATTTGAGTACTGTTTCAGATAGCTAGACGAAATTTCACATATAAGAAAAAGACATAATTCTCTGCCTTCTGTTAAATTTTGAGCAATTTCCGTTTACCGGAAGTTGTACTTCCGATTATCAAAAATACATATGAATTTATAAAGTGCTAGTATTCCGCACTATTATACACAGATTGCTTGCTGTTCACTTGGTGCGCAATCCTTTTTTCTACGAGATATAAAAATGTAAGTATGCAAAAGTTGATACAAAATTATGGCTATATCCCGAGTTACCATTCCCTATAGTGTAGTGTTATATTAGAAAATTCGAGAAAGTTTAGGGGAGATCACTTTATTTGTAAGAAGTAACACTAGATTTTTTTTTTGTAAGAAGTAAAATGATGTCTCAGTATACGGGAGAACAAAATGGTTCAGTATTAAATGGAAAACATTGTTCCAACATTGGAAGGGACATTAAGGTACATAATATTTCAGCATGGGGTAGGGGGAGGGGGTGGGAACATAACGTTTTCAAAATTCCATGGAACACTCTGCTTTAATATTCGAAGGAACGTGTTTCAAATTTGAAGGGGTTGGGGAAACATGTTTTATCACTGGGGTGGTGGTGGGGGGGGGGGGTGGAAGGAGGGTGGACATAGTATTGCAATATTGAAGGGGGTAGGAGGACATAATGTATGTATTGTGAGGTTTGGGGAGCATGTCTCATGATGGGGTTGGGATGTGGGGGTGGGGGGGGGGGGACATAATGTATGTATTGTGAGGTTTGGGGAACATGTCTCATCATGGGGTTGGGATGTGGGGGTGGGGGGGGGGGGACATAATGTATGTATTGTGAGGTTTGGGGAACATGTCTCATCATGGGGTTAGGATGTAGGGGGGGGGGGGTGATATAATGTTTGACAAATAAAGTTTGAAGCCCTGATATAATGTTTGACAAATAAAGTTTGAAGCCCTGATATAATGTTTGACAAATAAAGTTTGAAGCCCTGAGTGTGATTGACATCTGGACCAGCCAAAAAACACGGTGGATAAGACAGTCTCAGTGACAGGCTAGAAAAAATGTGACACGTGTTAAAAAACACATGAATGGGGGCGCGGCTGTGCACATGCGCAGAGAAGATGAAGGCCGGTAATTGGATGAGGTGAAACAGAGTTGTCGGCCACATGCTAACAGCCGGCTCGGCTAACCAGGTTTTCGGCATGTCCTGTGCCAGATCAGATCTAGGGGAGCTAAGTAGATCTAATAGGGGAGGTAAGATAATACAGGGGAGATTAGCGAGATGACGTGGAGAGGGGGGTAATGAGATGTGAGGAGACAGGGGACAGTAAACAGGCGGTGTTTGTGGGGCGAGATGAGAAATATGGCGGCCATAGTTTCACAGTTTGATAGGTCGACTTGTTAAATATGACAGCAATCATGGACAGTCCTGTTGGTCTACTTGTTAAAATATGACAGCATTCATGGACAGCCCTGTTGGTCTACTTGTTAAAATATGACAGCATTCATGGACAGCCCTGTTGGTCTACTTGTTAAAATATGACAGCATTCATGGACAGCCCTGTTGGTCTACTTGTTAAACTATGACAGCCCACATTAACAGCTCTGTTGGTCTATTAAAGTAGTCTAAATCTCCTTTCGAATGTGACTATCCATGGGGCAAGCAAAGTAGAGTTCGCGTGTTTCTGTGATCTTGGCACATGAATGGATTGTGTGGTGAGCATTATGCCCAGCCGCCTTTACTTTACCGAATGTGAGGCAGGTACCCATCGGAGCTGGGTGGACTCATGGACGTTCTTTTAACGTGAACAGGGATTCAAACTTTCTGGTTAGCAGTCGTATGCTCTACCATTCGACCACGCCGTAACCACAAGTAGTCAAATGCTAGCCTACAGTTTCCACTCAAAGTAGAAACTCCCCACCCAAACAATCGCCCCTACCTGTCCAATTTGAAAAATCCCCCCTCCCTACCCCCACGTTCTTCCGTCCATCTCTGTCGATGACGTAGATGAATGACCTCATACAGGACATTTCTGAACATAAGATGAATCTTGATGGGAGAAAACAGATTTGTGTTCATACACTGACAATAGCTGTTTGGTTCACATAGACTGACAATAGCTGTTTGGACCACATACACTGACAGTAGCTGTTTGGTAGACATACACTGACAATAGCTGTTTGGTTGACATACACTGACAATAGCTGTTTGGTTCACATACACTGACAATAGCTGTTTGGTTGACATACACTGACAATAGCTGTTTGGACCACAAACACTGACAATAGCTGTTTGCACCACATACACTGACAATGGTTGTTTGGTAGACATACACTGACAGTAGCTTAATGCTTGACCCCCAAAACCGATTGTTGACATACAACGCCCGCACCAGTGATGATATACTTGATATACAATTCCCCCAGCAGTGATGATATACTTGATATACAATTCCCCCAGCAGTGATGATATACTTGACATACAATTCCCCCAGCAGTGATGATATACTTGACATACAATGCCCCCAGCAGTGATGATATACTTGATATACAATTCCCCCAGCAGTGAAAATATACTTGACATACAATTCCCCCAGCAGTGATGATATACTTGACATACAATGCCCCCAGCAGTGATGATATACTTGATATACAATGCCCCCCCCACCCAGTGATGATATGCTTGATATACAATGCACCCCCCCCACACACACACACTAGTGATGATATACTAGTGATACAATGTGATACTCTACAGATCACGTGACGCATCACATATCACGTGACAGTTTACGTAGCCCATTCTTGACCACGTAACACGTCACAGACCACGTGACACGTCACAGACCACGTGACACGACACAGACCACGTGACACGTCACAGACCACGTGACACGTCACAGACCACGTGACACGACACAGACCACGTGACACGTCACAGACCACGTGACACGTCCCAGACCACGTGACACGTCCCAGATACCATAATTGACCGAGCTTCTCTTGTCGTCCCACCAGGCAGACGGTGAGTCACAGAACAGCTTCAAGAAGGTGGCGGTGGTGGAGAACTTCTTCCAGATCATCTACAGCGTGCACGTCGAGATGGACGGGAGGGGCGGGAAACATGCGGGGCAGAAGAGGACCTACAGGGCGGTAAGTTGACGGGGGGAGGGGGCTACAGGGTGGTAAGTTGTTGGGGGAGGGGGCTTCAGGGCGGTAAGTTGACGGGGGGGGGGAGGGGGCTACAGGGTGGTAAGTTGAGGGGGGAGGGGGCTACAGGGTGGTAAGTTGAGGGGGGAGAGGAGGGGGCTACAGGGCGGTAAGTTGAGGGGGAGGGGGCTACAGGGCAGTAAGTTGACGGGATTGGGGAGAGGGGATACAGGGCGGTAAGTTAGGGAGTGGGGGGGGGGGGGCTACAGGGTGGTAAGTTGAGGGGGTTGACGGGGGGGAGAGGGGCTTCAGGGTGGTAAGGTGGGGGGTATAGGGCGGTAAGTTGACGGGGGTAGGGTGGTAAGTTGGGGGTGGCGAGGGGAGGGTGGTAAGTTGGGGGGGGGGGGTGGCGAGGGGAGGGTGGTAAGTTGACGGGGGGGGGGGGTGAGGGAGAGGTGACTACAGGGTGGTATGTTGGGGGGGGGGGGGGGTTCTACAGGGGGTTGGGCCTACAAGGTCCAAAGCTAGGAGAGAAAGCAGTGGAACAATTGTGTGGTAAGTTGGGCTAGGGGGGTGGGCCTACATGGTTTAAAATGTGTATGGGGGGGGGATAGAAGCTGCCCCACATCTTTAATTCTGTTTAAGTGATATCCATGACGTTCCTGCTTTAACGTGATCCGTCATTTCTGTGACGTCATTTTTATATTCACTAACGTCTTTTAAATGACATTATTAGGCGAAGGGTGAAAATTGTGATTTAATCCTGTACTGTATGAGTTACTGATGAGAGATGCTTCGTGGTGTACAACAATGTATACTATATACACTTCTCTACTTCCTACCTCTATGCTGTATACCACAATACACTTCTCTACTTCATACCCCTATTACTGTATATCACAAATACTTCTCTACTTTGTACCTATATACTGTATACCACAATGTACTTCTCTATACCTCTATACCGTACACTACAATACACTTCTCTATACCTCTGTACTGTACACCACTATACACCTCTGTACTCTACACTCCAATGTTGTTGTAATTTCCCTTTTGGCACAGCCTCAGCTCCATCTTGTCCCGGTACTTTCCCTCATCCCCCCCCCCCCCCCAACTATCGCCGAGGGACCGTCCATCTCACACTCTGAACGCCAGTATCATCAAACTAAACTTGATTTTTTTCTACCATGATTTTTAACCCCCCTCGTTTTTTTTTCTTTTGGACCAAATTTCCCCCGCCATCTACCGTCCTGGAATTGTCGTCCCATAAGGGTTAAAACCCCAAGTAAATCCGGCCTGGGACTTTATTTCGCAGGGCAATTTTCTGCCCTAACACCGTCTGTCGGGTGGAGCTCTCTAATTGGACCAAATTGATGGCATCAGTGCGTCCCGATACCTTGCTCTATTACCTCCCCTGTCTCCTGATTACTCCCCCTGGGCCGGCTTCCGCCATTTTGGACTATGAATTTCGGGATATTCCTTGATTTGGTTGGTGAAAATGGTTTCAGTGCGAGACACGGGCTAGGGGCGCAGGTTGATGCTCTACTCTCTGATTCCGTTAGACGGGTCCCTCGGCCGGGGGTTGTGCGTGACCCATAGAACAGAGCAGAACAGGACAGGACAGAACAGAACAGAACAGAACAGAACAGGACAGGACAGAACAGAACAGAACAGAACAGAACAGAACAGAACAGAATATTGTTATATCAGAACCATTTTAAGTTTTCAGAAAATATTATAGTGTCTCAAAGTTACCAACCCGTATGTTTTTAAAAAAATTGCCAGCCCGACTATGTAGAGTTTAGAGAAACCAACCAAAATCTTGGTGTTGTGGTGTGGAAAACTTGTAACGTTTTCTCGAGGCTTTTAATCAGCAAAAAACACGTGTGCTCACTATACTGTTTACAGAGGATTACTTCACAGTTTCAGCACCTCTTCTTCATTGATTTGAACATCACTCATGTCTACTTGCATTCAAGTTCCGCTTGAAGATTTAAAGAACAGCTACTCTGATTTATGCCATACAATACTAGTGGTTGTTCCCCTTGAGGTAACTTACATCTAGAATCTAGATATAGCATCAGAAAGGTAATAACAGTCGGTTGAAGGGAAGACACTGATTTTGTTACCGAAGCAAGCCCTAGATAATTAATTAATCAGTCAAATAATTTTTAAGCTTAACTGTTGCGTGGTAAGTTTTTATCGCTACAAGGGAAGCTATTACTATGTTTGATATATATATATATATATATATATATATATATATATATATATATATATATATATATATATATATATATATATGTCTTTGTGTAGAACTTATGTTTATAACTACAAATGAAAGCGGGTTTATGAAATGACTTCGGTAGAACACTAAAAAAAAAGATTTATTTTTTTGAGGATCAATTTCCATTGTGTTACTGAATGAGGAGGGAGTGAAAAGGGGGGGAGGGGTAAGGGCGGAAATGGGTTTTATTTTCTTTTTTCTTCTGAAAAGCTAGGGAAGGAAAAAAAAAACTAGTGGGGGAACCCATGGTTAGAAAAATGGAATATAAACAAAATTTGGTGTAATCAAATGACGAAGCCCCTGAGTCGGACGGGTAATGAAGAGATCAAAGACCTTGACCTACAAGTTCCATGGCTCGGGGAACCCAGGCATGGGCGGCGCTGGTGGGCTTTAAGGGGGGGGGCGGTGATATGTGGCGTGGGCAGCAGGTTGGTGGGGTGGCATGGGTAACAAGGTAGGGTAGGGGGGGGGATAGCGCGAGGCAAGGGCAACAGGAAGGTGGGGGGGGGGGGGGGGGTTGGAATGGGGGCTACATTAATGTAGGGTGTGGTTGGAGTGGGCTACAGAAAAAAGGGGGGTAATCCCTCTAACTAATCTGCATATATCAACAACACACCTTTATTCCACCATTTTAGCCAACATCCCCTGAACTTATATCTTACAACCCCCCCCCCCCACCTAACCCAAAATATCCATCCTCATACAGCCCCCCCCCCCCCCCCCCCAGTCTAGCCACACCACTCCCACCCATGCTTCTCTCTAGATAACCCCCCTCCAGTTTCCCCTCTGTTGATGCCTATCTGGTGATGATCCAAGTATCGAGTGGATTAATCACAGACTCACCCACTCTCCTCACCACACCGCTAGTTGCCTGGTTTCAGATCTCACTCCTGGCACCAGTCGTGATATCATCTCAACACATCTGTTGTAACATCAACACATCTGTTGTAACATCAACACACCTGTTGTAACATCAACACATCTGTTGTAACACCAACACATCTGTTGTAACATCAACACATCTGATGTAACATCAACACATCTGTTGTAACATCAACACATCTGTTGTAACATCAACACATCTGTTGTAACATCAACACATCTGTTGTAACATCAACACATCTGTTGTAACATCAACACATCTGTTGTAACATCAACACATCTGTTGTAACATCAACACATCTGTTGTAACATCAAAACATCTGTTGTAACATCAACACATCTGTTGTAACATCAACACATCTGTTGTAACATCAACACATCTGTTGTAACATCACTCCAACATATCTGTTGTAACATCATTCCAACACATCTGTTGTAACATCAACACATCTGTTGTAACATCAACACATCTGTTGTAACATCACTCCAACACATCTGTTGTAACATCAACACATCTGTTGTAACATCAACACATCTGTTGTAACATCAACACATCTGTTGTAACATCACTCCAACACATCTGTTGTAACATCATTCCAACACATCTGTTGTAACATCAACACATCTGTTGTAACATCAACACATCTGTTGTAACATCAACACATCTGTTGTAACATCAACACATCTGTTGTAACATCAACACATCTGTTGTAACATCAACACATCTGTTGTAACATCACTCCAGCACATCCGTTGTAACATCACTCCAACACATCCGTTGTAACATCACTCCAACACATCTGTTGTAACATCAACACATCTGTTGTAACATCAACACATCTGTTGTAACATCAACACATCTGTTGTAACATCAACACATCTGTTGTAACATCACTCCAACACATCTGTTGTAACATCACTCCAACACATCTTCTATATCACCGTAACACATCTGTTGTAACATCACTTCAAAACATCAGTTCTAAACATCATTCAAACACATTACATCAAGAAATCACAGGAACTCATCATTTAAAACACAATTTAATCAAATTATTTGGACACATAACTTTAACACATCGATTGAGCACATTACTGATAATCAACAAAACGGTTGAAATAGCAGGTCAGGTAGAGTTCAACAAAGGAACGTGCTACGGATTAGAAACCGGGGTAGGGAGTTAACAATTTGCCAGCTAGTACTTGTCTGCCCTACCACCCCACCCCACCACGCCTCGTGTATACTGTAAGGCTTACAGTGTGAGCAATCCACTTTATGAAACCCAAGTGAAACGCACCATTACAATATTTACATGACAAGATCTGCATATTTCTGTTGATAATAACACCCGGTGCGGTAACTGAGGGTGACTCACCACCTTCCCCCCTCCCCCTCCCCAGCCCCCCACCCCTCCCTCCCTCCAACAGGATTAGTGTCACTCCTACCACCTACTATTTTTTTTAAACTATTTTTTTTAACTGGGTTAAAAATTGTTATGACTGATTTTTTAAAAATTCGGCATCACCCGTACCAAATCGCATTGCCACCCCCCTCCCCACACCCACACCTCCTACCACCCCCGCGCTTTGTGACACTACTGTAACAAAGGCATAACCTACTCTAACGCAGAAAGCTGCACCTTGTTATGATCAGAGCCTGTATAGGCCATCACGTGCAGGCTGCTGGAGGCTGTTTAACACCCACTGTGTAACCCCCCCCCCCCCCCCACCGCAGCCTTGATCCCCTGTTCACGTGACAGCTAAAATTTATGTTGTGACATGGATTCTAATCCCCCCTAAACTGGCGTTAATAAAAAAAAATGTTTTATTTAATCGATTTTTTATTGCTTAACATTTACAAGGCGGTAATTGAATTCGGATTAAACACCTCGACAAAAATTAAAGGCTAACCTCCCCCTCCCCCACTCCCACCCTTTCATCAACCCCCACCCTCTCCCTAATTCTAAAGAAGATATCGAGTCAATACAGTTAAAGACAAGAGCTAGAGATTTGACTAAAGCACAAGTAAAGTAGAATTGGTTGACTACTACAAAGATAATAAGTCATCGGCCGCTGCAAGGGACGTAACCAAGTTTAAACAACTTGCTAATGATTGCAAATTATCCCCTAGCGGTGTTTAAATAAATGAGTTATCTTTCTTTGAAAAGGGCATGATAAAAATTACCCCTATCAATCGTTTTGTTCTGGCGATTACTAAATATCAGAGGACAAATGCTGTGGGTGTTAAGTTGTGAACCAAATGTGTCTGTAATAGCGAGTTTATTGATTTAAAAAAAAATCATTTCATTTTGGACAAAATATACGTAGGTCTAAATTAAAATATAATTAGGCTTATAATATAATTAGGCCTATGACTATTAAAGTTAGTATACAATGATTTTATTTTGTGCTGCAAAAGCTCCTACAACTATTGATTAATTATTTACTTAGTTAAATCGAGCAAATGGAGGAAGTCGAATTGGGGGGGGGGGGGTGGGGGTCTGTCTTTGGACAATTTAAAAAAATATTTTTTTCTTGAGACACGAGAGAGGTTAGGGTATGAGAATGTATTTAAACTTATACTTTAATATTATTAGAATTTTTAAAAAAATAGAAAATAAAACGGAGCGGGGATGGAGTGGGTAGCTGTGTGACGTTATTTCAAGGAGGTTTAAGCTTTTTTTGGGGGACCATATGTGACCACATTGGGTAAAGAGGGTTTGGATACAAATCGATTGTCATCTGACTAAACTTACAGCCACCTATAGTATGTCAACCCTTAACATACTTCCCCAATGAAAACCTAGTCCAATCTTAGCTCTCTTCCCCCACTAAACATCTAACCTGACCTAACTCCCCCCCCCACTAAACATCTAACCTGACCTAACCCCCCCACTAAACATCTAACCTGACATAACCCCCCCCCCCCACTAAACATCTAACCTTGCCTACCCCCCTCACTAAACATCAAACCTGACCTAACTTCCCCCCCCCCCCACAGTAAACATATAACCTAACCTAACTCCCCCTCCCCCCCCCCACTAAACATATAATCTAACCTGACCCCCCCCCTCACTAAACATCTAACCTGACCCCCCCCCCCACTAAACATCTAACCTGTCCTAACCCCCCGCTAAACATCTAACCTGACCTAACCCCCCACTAAACATCTAACCTGACCTAACCCCCCACTAAGCATCTAACCTGACCTAACCCCCCCCCCACTAAACATCTAACCTTACCTACCCCCCCCCCCCCCCACGAAACATCTAACCTGACCTAACCCCCCATTAAACTTCTAACCTAACCTACCCCCCCCCCCCCCCCCCACACACACTAAACATCTAACCTGACCCCCACTAACCATCTAACCTGACCTAACCCCCCACTAAACATCTAAAATGACCTAACCCCCCACTAAACATCTAACCTGACCTAACCCCCCAGTAAACATCTAACCTGACCTAACCCCCCACTAAACATCTAACCTGACCTAACCCCCCCCCCCCCACCCGACTAAACATCTAACCTGACCCCCCCCCCCTCCCCCCACTAAACAACTTACCTGATCCCCCCACTAAACATCTAACCTAACTCCCCCGTCCCCCACTAAAAATCTAACCTGACCCCCACTAAACATCTAACCTAACTCCCCCGTCCCCCACTAAAAATCTAACCTGACCCCCACTAAACATCTAACCTAACTCCCCCGACCCCCACTAAAAATCTAACCTGACCCCCACTAACCATCTAATCTAACCTAACCTGACCCCACCCCCCACACCCCCCGCCCGTCCCCAGATTGCCGAGATGTACTCCTTCCTACCCCGTGAGGCGGTGACCAGGTTCCTAATGTCTTGCACAGATTGTCAGAAGAGGATGAACCTCTCGCTCGAGTCTAACAACAACCTGTCGTCTGCTGAGGACAGGAACAGCCAACAGGTGAGGACACTGTCTGCAAGTGAGACTCAATACAATAGTCTGATATGGCGGGGGGGGGGGGGGGAGAGTCAAATAGTCAGACACGATTGTCTGATAATTGGGAAAGGGGGGGGGGGGCAAATAGTGAGACATGATTGTCTGATAATTGGGAAGGGGGGGGGGCAAAAGGCGAGACTCACTAGTCTGACAATTGGGGGCAACAAGTGAGACACGATCGTCTGATTTTGAGAGGGGGCAAAAAAGAGACTCACTAGTCTGATTATTGGGGGGGGGGGGGAGTAAGACTAACTAGTCCGATAATTGGTGTGGGACAAAAGTGAGGCTTTTGATGTTTAGGGAGGGGGGGGGGGCAAAAAGTAAGACACGGGGGCGACAAATAAATGAGACAGTAACAGCGAGAGTAAAGTGAAATACAAAAAGTATCCTCAAAAGTGAGACCAAAAATACACACACAAGTGATCTAAAAAGTGAGACAAAAATACACACACAAGTGAGCTAAAAAGTGAGACAAAAAAATACACACACAAGTGAGCTACAAAAGTGAGACCAAAAATACACACACAAGTGAGCTAAAAAGTGAGATCAAAAATACACACACAAGTGAGCTAAAAAGTGAGACAAAAATACACACACAAGTGAGCTATAAAAGTGAGACCAAAAATACACACACAAGTGAGCTAAAAAGTGAGACAAAAATACACACACAAGTGAGCTATAAAAGTGAGACCAAAAATACACACACAAGTGAGCTAAAAAGTGAGATCAAAAATACACACACAAGTGAGCTAAAAAGTGAGACCAAAAATACACACACAAGTGAGCTATAAAAATGAGACCAAAAATACACACACAAGTGAGCTAAAAAGTGAGACCAAAAATACACAAATAAGTGAGATACAAAAGTGAGACAAAAAAAAACAGACCAGTGAGCTACAAAAGTGAGATTCTGTAAGGACACACGGTGAGACTCAAGTAGTGCAGTAAAGTGAGAAGGAAAAGGTTGACACAGTCAAGAGATAAAGTAATAATTGTGAAACATTAAAACTAGACCAGAGTTTATTCCAGGTATCTCCGCCCCCCCCCCCCCCCCACGAAGTGGTATTTATATAGTAAATATATATTTATATCAGTGTCTGCCCCCCCCCCCCCCACCCCCCCACCCCCCCCACCCCCCACCCCTTAAAATTTATTCCGCCCCCGAAAACATCAAGTGCCCCCTCCCGAAGAAAAAAGTTGAAAGAAAGTTGACAGAAGTGAAACAATAGTAGTAAGTCTGATAGACTCTTATAAAGACATGCTTTATTAAGTATTTTTAATAAAGATTTGCTTAATTAAGTTTTTGGGAAATTTATTCCGTTTCAGGAAGACATTTTCATCTCGGTGACGTCACAAAGCGGCGCGGCCAGGACGACGTCACACAATGGCGGGAGACTGTCCGGCAAGTCGTCTGCTAGCCCGGAGATTGAGAGGGATGAGGTGAGTACAAATATGATACTGTGTAGCCAGGCTACCTGTAGCTCTCATACCTGTAGCCTGCTATCTGTAGCCTGTTAACTGTAGCCCTGCTAACTGTTGCCTGAGTGCCTCTAGCCCTGGTACCTGTAGCCAAGATACATGTAACCAGGCTACCTGTAGCTAGACTACCTCTAACTTTTGTCTAGGCTTTCTATAGTATGCCAAATAGGTGTATACATAATCTTAACCCTAACCCAAACCCCTATCACACAAAAGAAATGTCAACTAACCTCTGGCTAAACTTAACCTAACCACGAGAGAAATGTCAACTAACCTCTGACTAAACTTAACCTAACCACAAAAGAAATGTCAACTAACCTCTGACTAAACTTAACCTAACCACATAAGAAATGTCAACTAATCTCTGGCTAAACTTAACCTAACCACAAAAGAAATGTCAACTAACCTCTGACCAAAGTTAACCTAACCACAAAAGAAATGACAACTAACTTCTGACCAAAGTTAACCTAACCACAAAAGAAATGTCAACTAACCTCTGGCTAAATTTAACCTAACCACAAAAGAAATGTCAACTAACCTCTGGCTAAAGTTAACCTAACCACAAAAGAAATGTCAACTAACCTCTGGCTAAAGTTAACCTAACCACAAAAGAAATGTCAACTAACCTCTGGCTAAAGTTAACCTAATCACAAAACAAATGTTGGTAACGATATTTTGTTAGGTTTGCTTGAGTTGAAATTTCTTGATGCCCCAGCTGGTAGATAGATAAAACCAAAGCTGGATGACCTTGAGATAGATAAAAACAAAGCTCCGTGACCTTGAGGTTTTCCCCATTGATTGAACGGTCACGTATCTGTGAACAGGAAGTTCACCTGTAGTCATTAGCAGGTAGTCAGTTTAGCAGGTAATATGATGCGGGTAGTGAGTCTAGCAGGTAGTATGGTGTAAGTGGCACCAAGTGGGTTAACCTGTCGCCAGTGACAGGTAGCTTTGGGTTCAGTAGTCTTTGAATTAAAGTTTAATTACTAATCTAATGTCTAGCTAAATTAATATGAATTATTCTTGCATTATCATCGGAGACGAATGTATGTGGGAAGTTAAAAGTGGTTCAAAACTGAGTTACAAGATTTTCCATAAACCCACAAACACACAAGCGAGCAAATAAGCAAACAAGCAAACAAACAAACAAACAAATAAACAAAAACAAATAAGGCAGCCATTAAGAGCTAAAAATAAAAGCCTATAATTATGATCACACTTTTCGGACAACAGGAATGAACGAGGTGTGTGTGTGGGGGAGGGGGGGTCTAAAAAGGTCACATGTGACATCCTGTAGCCCCCAGTTGAAATGTCACACTTGATACGGAAGCCGACACATACTCGCACTCTAGGTTTTCGGTTTGCCTGGTGATATGTAGTGCTTTAGTGCCACCGTTTACTGATTGGGTACATACAAATGTATGGCCGATTTAAGGCCGATGTCTGAACAATGGATGACTGTATGAAAATGTATGCGAGTGTTCATATACAATTCATAGGTTACATTACATGACATGAAGTACACATCTACAGGACATAATGTTCAGATCTACTCGACATAATGTACACAAATACACGAACTATTATACACATCTACACAACATAATGTACACATGTACACAACAGTTGATACACAACTATCAGAAAGAGTACACACTTGTACAACACAATTTACTTGGTTGTCGTAAAGGTAATGTGGATGTTGTTGTGTGGTCGTGTGGATGTTGTTGTGTGGTCGTGTGGATGTTGTTGTGTGGTCACGAGGATGTTGTTGTGTGGTCGTGTGGATGTTGTTGTGTGGTCGTGTGGATGCTGTTGTGTGGTCGTGTGGATGTTGTTGTGTGGTCGTGTGGATGTTGTTGTGTGGTCGTGTGGATGGATGTTGTTGTGTAGTCGTGTGGATGTTGTTGTGTGGTCGTGTGGATGGATGTTGTTGTGTGGTCGTGTGGATGTTGTTGTGTGGTCGTGTGGATATTGTTGTGTGGTCACGTGGATGTTGTTGTGAGGTCGTGTGGTGGATGTTGTTGTGTGCACGTGTGGCGAATGTGGTGGGGTAAGAGAAGAACCAACATATGGGACAAGAATGTAAAAACTTGCACCCAGCACAAAACAAAATGTTTTTTTTTGTTGTCGTCGCAGCACCCTCCACCCTACATCGACCTCATGCGACATGGGCCCCTTCAATCCATCCCCCTCCACATCGACCTCATGCGACTACGCCCCCCCCCCCACCCCCACACACAAACAAAACGTCTCGCTTGGCCCGCGCGCAGCCCCGTGCTCATACATGTATTGTAGCGTTTTATTTCACGTGTCGGTGAGTCGACCCCGCCGTGCACGTGCCTGTGTGTGAGAGGTCACAGCTGCTACCTGCTCTTCCCCATCTCAAAATGGCTTGGTGATCCTTGTCGGTACAAAACCGTTAACCTCCCCCCCCCCCCATCCTCCCCCACGAACCCCATCTCCAAATAGCTCGGTGATCCTTGTCGTTATAAAATCGTTGAGGTTACCCCTCCCCTCCCCTCCCCCCATCTCAAAATGGCTCGGCGATCCTTACTGTTAAAGACCCGTTATGTCCACCCCACCACCCCACCTTCTCCCTACCACCTCCCCCCCCATCTCAAAATGGTTTGGTGATTATTGTCGTATCAAAATTGTTTAGGTGCCCCCCTCCCTACCTTCCCCCTCCCCCCCCCCCCCTCCATCCAGCCCCCAACCGTAGGCTGAAGTGGACTTTGACCAAGTAGAGTTTCATCAATGACTCCAGATGTTTGTAGAAACAAATTAGGACTTTTTGTTTTAACTGGGGCATGGTGTGTAGACTTGACTTGGGACTGCCTAGATTTTCTTTGTCCTCGTCTAGATGGTATTGGTGGTGTGGGGGAGTTTGTGTGTGGGGTGGTTTGTGTGTGGCTGGTGGTGTGGGTTAGTTTGTGTGTGGTTGGTGGTGTGGGGTAGTTTGTGTGTGGGGTAGTTTGTGTGTGGCTGATGGTGTGAGATGGTTAGCGTGGAGCTGGTAGTGTGGGTTAGTTAGTGTGTGGCTGGTGGTGTGGGGTAGTTAGTGTGTGGCTGGTGGTGTGGGGTAGTTGGTGTGGGGTAGTTAGTTTGTTGCTGGTGGTGTGTGGGGTAGTTTGTGTGTGGCTGATGGTGTGGGGAAGTTAGTGTGTGGCTGGTGGTGTGGGGTAGTTGGTGTGGGGTAGTTAGTTTGTGGCTGGTGGTGTGTGGGGTAGTTTGTGTGTGGCTGATGGTGTGGGGAAGTTAGTGTGTGGCTGGTGGTGTGGGGTAGTTTGTGTGTGGCTGATGGTGTGGGGTAGTTGGTGTGGGGTAGTTAGTTTGTGGCTGGTGGTGTGTGGGGTAGTTTGTGGCTGGTAGTGTGGGGTAGTTAGTGTGTGACTGGTGGTGTGGGGTAGTTAGTGTATGGGTGTTGGTGTGTGATAATTCTAGTTAACACATTAAACTTACTTGGGTATTTTTCTGTTGATATGGGATGTTTATGTATTCATACATGTGATTTAATGATATTATATGTTATTAAAATGATGTCAATGTTATAATACGTTGTCATGGTGATGTCTATAAGATTGCTTTCACCTATTTCCTCTACCACGGCGAGTCAAACAGTACCATAGACTTAGTATAGAGAGAAATCATAGGTCATCATGTATAAATTGTACTTGATAATTGGGTCAAGGTTAATCTAATTATAGTACGACAGCTCTTGTTAAAGCCTGCTTTAAGTACATTGTCTACACCCCTCCCCCCCCCCTACACACACTATGTCCGACTTAATAGGAGGGTGAGTAATTGTTAGTCTGATCCTCTGTTGAAAAACACCTCCACTGAACTATACTGTAGAGTTAAACCAACGGACGTTCAATACGTTACAAAATGTACTCTAATTATTGTTATATCGTATAGAAAAGGAATATAAAAGGTGTTGGTTTAATTATTCTTGTCGAGTGGGGGGGGGGGGGGGGGGGGTAGCTAGACAAAATAAAATGATGTGCATGGTCTGTTAGTTTGTACTACAGTAATGTAGCATTGGAAACCAGATGGCCAGAGGACGATATGGCCTAGTTTGTAAGGGCCACTGGAGTTTTTTTTAACTGACATTCATCCGAGCGTGTCATGTCATGTCACACACCAAGACCACGCCCACCTCCACTAACGTGACGACGTGATCCATCACCACGTGACAAAAAAGAAACCGATATACAAACATGCCACGTCCAGTCCAACGTGTCCTTCAACCCCATCCCCCACCCCTAGTCTGATACCACCCTTCCTCCAACACCACATTTGGCACACGACTAACATATCCCCTCCACCCCCACCCCATCCCTGATCTCATGTTCCCCACCTCTCAAATCGTTCCCCCTCCCCCGCCACCCCCTCCTTCACTTCAACCCACCATGAATGAGCTGTATAAAATGAACTGCCATTTTCTTCGCCCCGCCCCTTCCTTAACCCTCGTCTCTAATCACCAATGTATAATTGTATATGAGAACAGCCCTAGTGTTTATCTCCCCTTCGATTCCCCATTGTTCAAAAAAACGAACTTTAAACCCACAAGCTTTTTAATTCCTACAATATCATTGTCAACCTTGCCTATTCGTTGACCTGAAACCACCCCACCCTCACCCCGTCCCACCTTTACCTACCTTTCAACCCCCTTCCACCCTCTACCGCCGAACCCTCGACCTCGTCTCACCCCGCCTCGTTACGTCACCAGCACGAGCGAGCGGGACGGTGTCGGTGTCCACACACCGAGACGAGTCCCCCAGACGCACCACGTGGTCCCGTACCGAAATCGGCGAGCACATGGCGAGCGTGCTGGTTGGTCGCGGGGAACAAAAGGGGGACAACTCGGTGGTTGTACAGTCTCCTCTGCTTTATCTACTTCTGAAATGTCTTCTTCTTTATGCATGTCTGTAATAGCTCTTGATCTATTACACACTATTTCTATCACATCATCTAGTTCTCTCAATACATTTCCATGATCTCGTCGGGGTTGTTCATTTTCTTCGTCCCATGCTTCTAATGCTTTTTCTATGTCTCTGTCAAATCGAGTGTTTGCCCAGGCTATCTGCTTCTTCATCTTCTTAATGCCTTGCGCCCTCGCTAGTGCTAGATATTCTTCAAAACATAACATTTTGATATATTTTCTATGACATAAAATATAAATTCATTAGTTGACAATAGATAAATGTTAATTAATTTACAATACCCTTTCTTGTATTCTGGCTTTGTTCAGTTGATTAGAGACATCTAGTAATCCAAGAAAAGTTCATAGTACATATATAGTACAAAAATAGTTCACTTTGTTGATTCCAAAAAGTTAGAAAAATTAAAATAGTTCTAGTAGCCTGTTACAGAGTAGAAATTTGTCCAGTTTTAGATAAGACATCTTTAGGAACAGTTTAGGAACAGTTACAAAAATAAACTTGATCTGCTAAATCCAAACAGTAGAAAAACTTGAACAGCTAATCCATATAGAAAAAACTTGAACAGCTAAATCCAAACAGTAGAAAAGAAACACTAAGACTTGATCGGCTAAATCCAAACAGAAAAAACACACAGACGATATTTACTCGACATTGGTGAGACAATATCGAAATAAGGTGATAAAAATTATCACGTTGATGACTTGACTTGAACAAAACGTCTGACTTGACTACAGCAACCCTTCTGACTTGAGTGTAGATAGATGACTTTCAAGAACTTGACGTACTTGGTAAACAGTGGAAGACCACAGACTGTAATATCTCCATTTCTGACATATGTAGCACCAATTCTTCAACCACTTGTGACATCATAAGTAACAGTAATACAATGTAGCAACATCACTTTATTGCCTCCACTTCTGACACCATATGTAACAACATGAATTCTTTGTTGTTATTGTGGGTTCTTCAATATACTCATACGAGCAACAGTAGTTGTGAAACAATAACTTTATTTACACTTTGTACAGAGAATTAATAGACCCATAGTAAATCCATGGTCACAACTGGTATAAGTACAATCACAGTCAAGAAACAAAGTGTCGTAGTAACATCCTACATTCACAGCCACAGTCCTCAGGTTCAAGTTCTAGCACACAACACCCGTTCACCTTTTTGCTCTCCCTTTTATTCACCACTTTCTCTCCCCTTACGTACATGAGCGATCTCACCCAAAAGCATGAAACAACACATGACGATCGCTCAGACAGTCCTTCCGCTAGCCAGGTACTCTTCATTCATGCAAAACACAATATAATAAGGATACATAATTATACAGTCTGTGACACGTCCCCCCTTCAATTAAAATTTTGTGTAACAAAATTTATAAATACAATATTGGTAGGGCAGGATCATGTGCCAGACAACAAAATTTTTATACATCTCAAAAAACATGGAAAAATACATTCTTTGTAGACTAATGCACAAGCATTATGTGTAATGTATTCAAATATGAGAAAGAAAAACATTTCAATTACCAAGTAATTGTATAAACAAGACAAATGAGTTTAGTGAATTACCAAACTATAATACATAGTTGAAATTATCAAAGACTTAATTCAACTCATGAATTAAATAATTATATCCTATGTAGTAAAAAACTTCCTTAGCATCAAGGCATGTTATTACGACGCATGATTAATATACTTTGTTGTCTCCCCTAGTTGACCCATTTCAGACAAATCTAGGTCACAACACAACAACATTGCCTTTCACAGGTATGGCTAACACACAATTCATCATTGAGACTTCCGTCTTATTGTTATGCGGAATAATAGTCTCTAACTTTTACTTGATTTACTTTATTCACTGTTAATTAATAGTATAGAATAGGTTTAACATAATACAGTTTACAATCTTTTGAAATAGTACACAATTTATATTACTGATACAAATTGTTTGATATTTATATATTACAGTTACAGACTGTATAATATTAATAAACTGTAAATTGATAATTTAATCTTAGCACCCTCTATAGCATGAGTAATCGTTCTCGTGCAGTTGACGATGACCTGTATGCCATCTCTCCCTCAAATTGTAGCTTTTAGCTGTGCTACCATAATCATTTCCTAGATTTCGTGTAACTTGTGTTACTTCATTTGTTTTAATATTCTCCTCTGGTTTCTGAACAACGTCAGTGGTTATCTTGCTTTGTGTATGTTGGTTTGGTTCATCAACCAACTCAATATAAATATTATGGCATTGCTTTGGCCTCTCATAATATGTGTTGCGTCGGTAACTTCCATTAGTATACCTATTCACACTTTTGTTATTCTGATTTGAAGTTGATACATTTCTTAAATTACTGTATTTCTCACATGACTTTCTGTGTACATAATTGTTTCTTCTCTGATTTGCCAACCTATGCCAACATTGATTTTGGTAATGACCTGTTTTTCCGCAGTAAAAACATCTAGATTTTGGCTTCTTATAAACATGGTGACTGTATTCATAGTTTGCTAAATTTCTTTTTCTTTCATTCTGTGCATTAATGACATTAATGACATTCTTATTAACATGTTGACTGTATTCATAGTTTGCTAAATTTCTTTTACTTTCATTCTGTGCATCAATGACATTGTAGTTTCTAGTTACTGTTTCATCTTTCTTAACTTCCTTGTGCTTCTTTATTGATTCTAATTCACACATAAATTTCTGTGTTAATTTCTCCATTTCTTTGTTAAATTTATTCTTGAGTTCTAGTATATCTTCTTTATAGTTTGACTCCAGATTTCTAAGTAACTCCTCAATAGGTACGTTCTCTTCATTGTGGCTTATTAAGTTCACTGATTCATTAATCATCATTAGTTTATCATGATTCCTGCCATTCTCCGATGGACTTATTAAATCATCACTGCCATTGACTGATGGGCTTATTAAATCATTTTGACTACCATTCTCTGATGGACTTGTTTCTTGTTGACTGCCATTCTCTGATGGACTTGTTTCTTGTTGACTGCCATTCTCTGATGGACTTACGATACAACTTTCAATAATATTCTCGTGTACCTGCGTATCATTTAATAAAGAGTCAATCTTAAGACATTCTAATGTATCTGTCACCTTTAAATCATTATTAAGTTCAACCTCTGTTTTATCCTTGGGTTTCAATTCTTCCTGGACTATGTTACTCTGTTCTTCATTCCAAAGGTTGCCAATATTTACTTCTTCAAGTTCTGCTTTAAATTCTGTCTGTTCACTTTCTAATTTTGGTTCATTTGTGTCTGTTATAGCTTTCATTTCTAATAGTTCTTGTTCATATGCTAGTTCATGTAGGCCAACTTGTTTTTCCATAGTTTCAGCCCTATTATCTGCTCTCTGTTTTCTGTTTCTTTTTTTCCGCTTTCCTTTTGGTTGTACAGTCTCCTCTGCTTTATCTACTTCTGAAATGTCTTCTTCTTTATGCATGTCTGTAATAGCTCTTGATCTATTACACACTATTTCTATCACATCATCTAGTTCTCTCAATACATTTCCATGATCTCGTCGGGGTTGTTCATTTTCTTCGTCCCATGCTTCTAATGCTTTTTCTATGTCTCTGTCAAATCGAGTGTTTGCCCAGGCTATCTGCTTCTTCATCTTCTTAATGCCTTGCGCCCTCGCTAGTGCTAGATATTCTTCAAAACATAACATTTTGATATATTTTCTATGACATAAAATATAAATTCATTAGTTGACAATAGATAAATGTTAATTAATTTACAATACCCTTTCTTGTATTCTGGCTTTGTTCAGTTGATTAGAGACATCTAGTAATCCAAGAAAAGTTCATAGTACATATATAGTACAAAAATAGTTCACTTTGTTGATTCCAAAAAGTTAGAAAAATTAAAATAGTTCTAGTAGCCTGTTACAGAGTAGAAATTTGTCCAGTTTTAGATAAGACATCTTTAGGAACAGTTTAGGAACAGTTACAAAAATAAACTTGATCTGCTAAATCCAAACAGTAGAAAAACTTGAACAGCTAATCCATATAGAAAAAACTTGAACAGCTAAATCCAAACAGTAGAAAAGAAACACTAAGACTTGATCGGCTAAATCCAAACAGAAAAAACACACAGACGATATTTACTCGACATTGGTGAGACAATATCGAAATAAGGTGATAAAAATTATCACGTTGATGACTTGACTTGAACAAAACGTCTGACTTGACTACAGCAACCCTTCTGACTTGAGTGTAGATAGATGACTTTCAAGAACTTGACGTACTTGGTAAACAGTGGAAGACCACAGACTGTAATATCTCCATTTCTGACATATGTAGCACCAATTCTTCAACCACTTGTGACATCATAAGTAACAGTAATACAATGTAGCAACATCACTTTATTGCCTCCACTTCTGACACCATATGTAACAACATGAATTCTTTGTTGTTATTGTGGGTTCTTCAATATACTCATACGAGCAACAGTAGTTGTGAAACAATAACTTTATTTACACTTTGTACAGAGAATTAATAGACCCATAGTAAATCCATGGTCACAACTGGTATAAGTACAATCACAGTCAAGAAACAAAGTGTCGTAGTAACATCCTACATTCACAGCCACAGTCCTCAGGTTCAAGTTCTAGCACACAACACCCGTTCACCTTTTTGCTCTCCCTTTTATTCACCACTTTCTCTCCCCTTACGTACATGAGCGATCTCACCCAAAAGCATGAAACAACACATGACGATCGCTCAGACAGTCCTTCCGCTAGCCAGGTACTCTTCATTCATGCAAAACACAATATAATAAGGATACATAATTATACAGTCTGTGACATATATATATATATATATATATACTCAAAAATATTCATTCCCACAAACCTACATTTTGAATTAGGGATAGTTTTAACATATATACCACTCCCCCCCCCCCCCACCACGCCATCACCATTTGCGACCAGTGTGAGCATGAATAAGACCAGGTAAAACACATGACGTCAAATGTACCTATTTATAGTTTCCGTGGTCAACACTCAGGTGTCGACATACTTACACAGGTGAGAACAGGTGACCAATGGAGAAGTTTATTTGTATACATAGTCTACGGTGGTCGACACGCGCTAATTACACACGTAAATTAGCCGACTGACCATCCAGCTTAAAACAGAATTAAAATTCTTGACCCAGTGACCCAGTTTTATGGATCACAACACAAGTGGCGAATATTGTGTGTATTTTTCTGTATACTTATCTGACCCCTCTTTTGATACCTTACATTTTTCTTAAGTATTCGACATTATCGTAATAATGAGTTGATTTTAAGGGTTCGATAGTTATTTAGTGATACACTTCACTTTTCTTGTGTATTTGATATCTAAGTACATGTTTTAATGTTTTATACTTCTTAAAGTGTTCGATACTAAAGTAAAAAATATCTTACACGCATTCACTTCTTAAATAATTTAGTGTACAATTGATTTTTCTTATTTATTTACTATTTAATCATTGAAAGTTGATTAAGATTTTAGATTGTTGATGTGACTTGGTGTTAAAGACATTTAGGAGACATTTGACATGTGTACGTATTTAGGAGACGTCAGTGGACATTTACATTTTTATTATTTTGTACTTGGATATTTTTGTTGAAGTTGTGTATTAAGGTGATATTTTAAAGTTTATGGTTGATAATATGGCATTCTTGCTTTGTAAAAGAACGCAGATGTGAAAACTACTTAACCAAATGAAAGAGAACGTTTCACATATCTGTTTATTTAAATAAAAATCTGCGTTGTGAAAAAATCGGTAACTGTTTGATAATCATTGTATTGTGACTTGTGGTATAAGGGTCATTGTAATGGTGACTCTATTAGGATGACTAGCGAACTTAGTCACCATTTTCTAGTTTATTAATTTTTACTTAAAAATTATGATGCCATAGAAATCAGCTCCTGCACAAAGCAGAAAAGTCGTGTACAACACTCGTAGTATTTTAGGGTTATAGTCCGAATACCAAAAAGAACCTTTAAAATACTTGTTTGGTCCTGTAAGGTTTATGAATGTGAACATTGTCTACTCACGTCAGTTCTATGTCCTACCTGTTTATACAGATACGTTACTTACTTACTTGTATGTCCGACCTGTGTGTACAGGTACGTCAGTTCTATGTCCTACCTGTTTATACAGGTACGTTACTCACTTACTTCTATGCTCTATAACCTGTGTATTCAACTCCATCATGCCTTCATAGCCAACCACTTAGTCGAAGTCTTGGTCTGTGTGTGTGTGTTTAAGTGAGAGAGTATGTGTGTGAGCGGTCATCAGCGCGTGTCTTGACCAGCCTGGATCCGCCTACCAAATGTGATGATTGAAGGAAACATTGTCGTTGAGACGTCATACGTCCGCCCATACATCCCCCCTAACGCTCCTTGTTACAGTGAATTATGTTACAGTTATGTTACACTTCACTAGTCCGACACAGCTGACCACACAACAAACATTGACATAGACCTTACCATCTCAATACAATACAACAAACATTGACACAACATAGACCTTACCATCTCAATACAACACAAAAAACATTGACACAACATAGACCTTACCATCCCATCACTAGCCGAAACAATACTTTCAATTATACCGGTTTATTAATTATTTTATTTAGTTCAATATATTATGGTATATTTCCTGTAAATAAATATCAAACGTAAATAAGGTTTTAAAGTGCTTTCAAGTTATTCTTATTTTTTTTCTTACAACTAAGCGGGAGTGGGGGAACGGGGATGGGGGGGGGGGGGGGGGGGGGTTCTTCCATATCTGTAATTGTTACCAATCTGTTGAAGGAGATTTAAAAAAAATCATGTAGGGTATGGAAGAATACACAGGGGGAATACAAAGGTGGAACATGATGTTTAAGGAGAATATGACAGTCTAGGAACTGGCTTTTAACTACAAAACGATAATTGCCGGTTATTAAGTGTGTATACGTGAGGGTGGAAGTGGGGGGGGGGGGGGGGGAAGGGGGGAGAGAACCGAAACAAAGAATTATCTATCCTAACAAAGATCTGAGGCTGGAGACTTTCTTTATTCCAGCTCATTGGACGACACTGTCGAAAGTCTGATGTATATAAATATTATATACATACACACACACACACACATATATATATATATATATATATATATATATATATATATATATATATATATATATATATATATATATATCCTACTGGCATTTTATCTACTCAGATCTGTAGAACTACTTCTTTATTTGATAATTTGTTTGCGCAGATGTGATAATGCCCGATCGTCAAAAATATCACATGTATGTAACACTGTCCATTAGTCATCAGTTACCTGGACAGTATTCTGTGTGGTCAGTGTTTTAGTCTGGCCAGTGTCTGGTCAGTATTCGGTCAGTGTTAATCTATGCTAGTTTTGATAAAACATGTTCAAGTGCCCTGACCACACGCTTCACACACTTGTATACCATATACACCTATATACATCACACACTTGTATAAAGCCCACATACTTATATACATAGTTACATACATATATATATATATATATATATATATATATATATATATATATAGTTATATATATATAGTTATATATATAGTTATATACCCCCAGACTCTCAACAGTGTCGATGAAATGTATTCTGCCAATACAAAGACACACACACACACACACAGTCGTTTATTGTTCACACACACACCATTAACACTAAGTACGACCATTTCTCCCGCCCTCAATTCCCCCCCCCCCCACACACACACTCTCCCATCTTTCAAAAACAGTTTCAAGTGGGCATAAATTATACACCAAGTTTTAAGCGTGAGTCGTGCGCCCCTCGCCCCGACTCCCCCCCCCCCCCCGGCTCCCCCACACAAACCGTCGTGCGACAGTTGGACTGTGCACCATTCCAATAGCGCCTTGGAGACTTATCAATTATTTCGCTACCCCCTCGGCCATTAGTGCAGCCCAGTTGTGGTGAGTCAATGGGAGGGGGTGGCGGGGTCTAGGGGGTGGGGTAAGGTGACGGAGGCGGGGGTAGGGTGACGGAGGCGGGGGTGATGTTGTTGTAGATAAATTGAGGCAAGATCGACAAACAGGGGCAGTCTGGGTGTAAATATATTTATATTCACACGTATTTGTTTTGTAACACATTTCGTATGTGTGTATTCTTGTTTGTGTGTGTGTGGAACTGTGCGTGCTTATGTTGTTTACCCCTTACCTGAAAAGTTAGCACTTTAATGTCATCAGTAGTTTACATATCTTAAAGTCACCTGTACATTTTATAAGAAAGTCACCTGTACATATCCTAAAGTCACTTGTACATATCCTAAAGTCACATGTACATATTCTAAAGTCACCTGTACATATCCTAAAGTCACTTGTACATATCCTAAAGTCACTTGTACATATCCTTAAGTCACCTGTACATATCCTAAAGTCACGTGTACATATCCTAAAGTCACGTGTACATATCCTAAAGTCACTTGTACATATCCTAAAGTCACCTGTACATATTCTTAAGTCACCTGTACACATATATTGCCCTTGTAAACTCCTTGTTGTTATCGATTATTTGGATTTATTTTATTTATTTCCACAACAATGCTCTTTTAACTTAGGGCCTGAACAATCAATACATCAGGCTGATCGATATCCGGCTGCTTATGATCATAACTCAATCACCTTTGGTCTAAACCAATCTTCAGATTCGGATCGGAGTAGGATGTGGTGTGTTTGTGGTGTGTATGTGGTGTGTATGTGGTGTCCATATCGTGTCACGTGGTGTGCAAATGGTGTCCACGTGATTTCACCTGATGCCCTGGTGGTGTTCTTCTGGTGTCATTAGGTGTCCTTGTGATGTTATGTGGTGTCATATATTATTGTTATACCACTCTACACCATTATAAAATACGAGCCGACCCGCGGCGTATCATTCTTCGCTTTTTAGTTCTTTTATTTTCTACTTTTCAGTAATTCATAATTTGTGAATTCGACAGTACCAATGCTGCCACTGAAAATATTTGCTTTAAAACACTATCAGCAGCTTGCTAAGGACGATACCCCCCCTTCCTTTCCCCAACCACCTACCCCCCCCCCCCCCCCCCCGTGAAAACAAACTCATCTTAGTTACCTCCCCTAAGTTTAAAATCGTTTCAAACTACATTATCTGCCCCTAATAGCCGTCACTAAACCCGGCTCTGCGATTGTAAACATTTAGCGTGAACCACAGTTCACCAGACCATGTAGGGGTGGGGGTGGTAGGGAGCGCGCTTACAGCTTGGTGTTTTCTAACGTCTCCAAGAAGAAAATTATAAATATAGATAATTAAGTGGTTTTTGTAACCCACGTAATAAATAGAATTTAAAGGGCAAAAAGTGAAATAGAATTTTAATGAATAGAGACACTCTCTGGTTTGAATATGTACATTTTATTCAAGTCGTAAGCGTGCATGGAGTGCACTATTCCCCAATCAGGAACACATGGAGTGCCCTATCGCCTCCCCCCCCCCCGGTCAAACCTCTGGACGCCACACCACGTTTGCCCGTCTTAATCCGCCTGCCTATAAAGTCCTTAATTACAGACCACACCACGTCCTGAGCCCAGGTCCCCGTAGGATCTGTGTGTTCCCGGTAGGACCAGGACCAGGACACTAACGGTAGGACCAGGACACTAACCGAATCTGGCAGTTCAACACCCCCCACCCTCTTTGCTCTACCTCCTGACGTCACTCAATGGTCAGCAGCAGCGGTCAGCTGATGATGCTCACGTGACCACATTGGTACGAGGGGTGTCAAGCGCTAATCACCGTCAGCATGCGACCTGGGGTGGGGGTGTGTGAGAAGGGGTGGGGGTCAGGGGTCACGGCATGAGTGAGTGGTTTCACGTGAATTACTGCTCACTCAAATTCAAGTGAATTATGTAGACATGCGTTAAGATCTGTTCGTACAATGGTAAAATTAAATACAGGGTCAGATGTCGGTTGATTAAAATATGTAGACAGGGCTGTTACACGTTTGATACAAGTGAGGACAGGGACAGAGGCTTAAGGCTATGAATATTTCCATGGCAACAATGGAAAGAATTCTAAAAATCGTGTTTCATTACCATTTTTTGGCTTACCTAGTCATACGACTGTAGGTGGCTGATTATGTAACTAATACGTTAGTTTGTCTGACCAGTCGGCGTCGTTAAAATTTTAGAATGTATATATATATATATATATATATATATATATATATATATATATATATATATATATATATATATATATACACAGTCAGAAATTAGGTTACTCATATTATTTAGATTTGTCTTAAGTGTTAGTGTTTATATGTGTTCTGGTGTACACCTGTCGTATATGCTATTGTGTACATTTGTATGTTTTAATTGTGTACACTTGCCGAATGTGTTAAAGTGTACACTTGCCGTATGTGTTAAAGTGTACACTTGCCGTATGTGTTACTGTGTATACTTGCCGTATGTGTTAAAGTGTACACTTGCCGTATGTGTTACTGTGTATACTTGCCGTATGTGTTAAAGTGTACACTTGCCGTATGTGTTAAAGTGTACCCCTGCCGTATATGCTGCTGTGTACACTTGTCTAGTGTGTTCCTGTGTGAGCAATCCCAAATCTATATCTCTGCAGTATGTAATGAACCTGTGTTACCCCCCTCCCCCACCCCCAGGTCCGTAAGCTCCCAGGGCGCGTGCTGTCACAGACATCTGCTGCCCTCGCGCACCAGCCGCTCCCCCCCCCCCCCCCCCCCGACCCCAGACACACGACCGATGAGTAGAGACTCCACCTCCCCCTTCACAAAACGTTTCCCCTATCAGGGGTGGCGACAGTTTGAGTATTTGGGAATAATGTGGTTGCGGTCTTGGTGGCTTGTATACGTACACGTCCGTACGGTCTCCGGTGGTTGCGGTCTTTGTGGTGTGGGCCCTGGCGGTGTGTGCGTGGTCGAGTCGTTATGTCGTATGGCATACCATTGGTTTATTGCTTGGAGTATGGCTTGGAGTTCGCAACCTAAAATATCGAACTATGAGCTTGGATGTGTAATGAGTATTTATGGTGTTGTTTTTTCTTCACTAAAGTATACACTTGGTGTATAACTTATGCCCACTTGAAACATATGTGAACATATGGTCGTGAACATCCAAGACTCCGCCAAACAGACCATATACGTCAAACATCACATACTCATACAGGCCATACACTTTAAACGATCACTAAAAGGCATCACTGTTTAAAAGCACAAACCAAAAAATACCTGTCTAAAAATCTTTCAAGCTTACAACAACCCAGAAGGCTATGCTTGAAGCCTGAATTGAGTGCTAGTGCTAGACTTAAAACCAGAATTGTGGTAGACCAAAAGCCAGAATTGTGGCAGACCAAAAGCCAGAATTGTGGTAGACCAAAAGCCAGAATAGTGGTAGACCAAAAGCCAGAATTGTGGCAGACCAAAAGCCAGAATTGTGGTAGACCAAAAGCCAGAATAGTGGTAGACCAAAAGCCAGAATTGTGGTAGACCAAAAGCCAGAATTGTGGTAGACCAAAAACCAGAATTGTGGCAGACCAAAAGCCAGAATAGTGGTAGACCAAAAGCCAGAATTATGTTAGACCAAAAACCAGAATTGTGTTAGACCAAAAACCAGAATTGTGGCAGACCAAAAGCCAGCATTGATCCCAAAACATAAATTTTACACGGGGTTTAAAAATGACAAGTGTGTGTGTTTAAAAAAAATTTCGCCGTTTTTTTCTCTCTTTCAAATCATGTTTGTGTGTGTGAGTTTTTTTATCCATAAAATCAATCGTTAGATCGATCAAGTAGTCCACACTAGAGAAGGTTCACCTGACAATTGGCACTTTAACAGGGTCTTTTTTTTTTCATTTTACTCGTGTTTTTGGTCTTTTCTTTATTTGACTCGTGTTTTGGTCTTTGACTCATGTTTTTGGTCTTTTCTTTATTTGACTCATGTTTTTTTTGGTATTTTCTGTGACTCGTGTTTCTGGTCTTTTCTTTATTTGACTCGTGTTTTTGGTATTTTTTTTTATTTGACTCGAGTTTTTGGTATTTTCTTTATTTGACTCGTGTTTTTTGGTATTTTCTGTGACTCGTGTTTCTGGTCTTTTCTTTATTTGACTCATGTTTTTGATATATTCTTTATTTGACTCGTATTTTTGGTCTTTTCTAAATCTGACTCTTGTTTTGGTCTTTATTTGACTCGCGTTTTTGGTCATTTCTTTATTTGACTCGTGTTTTTGGTCTTTTCTTTATTTGACTTCTGTTTCAGTAGTCTTTCTTTTATTTGAACCGTGTTAGTTGAAATTAGCTTGTGAGTTTGGTCATGATCTTATGTGATCGCTTGTTTGTATCCGACAAAGGTCTAAACAGGTTCTTGGCATGGGGACGGAGGGCAGCAATTTATTGATTTACGTTTTACGATGGTAAATTTTTGGTTTTATGACATTCATTGTTGGGGATCCATGGGTGAAAGTTCATGTGTGTGTTGGGGGGGGGGTGTATTCCATCAGGCTTTAGCCTCCCTCCTTCCGTCCCCCACCTCAACATCAAAACACTGATGTTAAATTATACTTGTAAGTTTCCCCTAAAATTACCCCCCCCCCCCCCAGTTGTATGAATATAACATCAGACTTGACAAAAATAACCACGCCTACTGTTCTCTTAACCATTGTCACAACCACGCCTCCTCCTTGCCGTGTTAAACCTTTTCATCCCCGCCCCCTCGGTATAGCAAGACGACAGAGAGTGCGTGTTGTTGGTTATACGGGTGAGGTGAGGCTATGTTTGTAGGAACAACAGAACTCGTACAGAATGGTATGTTGAACCCATTTGTTCCTTATCCAATTGTCTCTATGTTCACACTCCAATGTGGCGGGGAGAAATTCTACATACAACTAATTACGTTTTTAAAATGTTATCATGTGAGTGTGTGATTTCCTTGTGATGGTGTTGTGTGGGATGACCATGTGAGGGTGGTGTGTGGGATGTCCCAGTGAGTGTGGTGTGTGTGAGGGATGACCCTGTGAGGGTGGTGTGTGGGATTCCCTGTGAGGGTGATGTGTGTGGGATGTCCTGTGAGGGTGGTGTGTGGGATGACCCTGTGAGGGTGGTGTGTGGGATGACCCTGTGTGTGTGTGGTGCGTGGGATGACCCTGTGAGGGTGGTGTGGGATGACCCCGCGAGGGTGGTGTGTGGGATTCCCTGTGAGTGGGATGACCCTGTGAGTGTGGTGTGTGGGATGACCCCGCGAGGGTGGTGTGTGGGATGACCCCGCGAGGGTGGTGTGTGGGATGACCCTGTGAGGGTGGTGTGTTGGATGACCCCGCGAGGGTGGTGTGCTGTCAGGTGTGTAGCCGGGTCCCTGACACAGGTGTGACAGACGGTTACGATGATTAGCGCTCCCCCCTCGCCCCGCCCTTTCTTCAGTTCTCTTTATATTTTTTCTCTATTTTCTAAGCCCTTTGGCCCTTCCCGTCCGCGAGCTAGTAATTTCACCTGGCCCCACACGGCTATGCTTCTTCAGCACGTGCGCCCCACTTCCTCTTGCTGGAGTAATTCCGCACAGTGAGAGGGGAGCGACACACACGACCTGGGGACCCGATTCACGCTGGCATCACTGCTACATGCTGGGGCTTCGGCCTCCAGGAACTTAATACTTGCATATCGATGAAATTTATATCCATCTTACTCCTCAAATAAAAATAATGCTTTAAAATTACAGTTATATATAGAATGTCTATGTATATTGTCACAAATGAAGTCTATGAAAAGATTAAACAAAGAAAAAAACAAACAAAAAAACCCGAACACAAAATTAGACAATTAAATTTACAGACATTTCCTGAAGACAAATCGCTGACAGTGTGTCTATAAATATCACAAATATCAGCCCCTCTCCTTTCCTTAAATCTAGCTTCTCTCTTCCCTCCTTCTATCATCAGTGTTTCTTTCAGGCTTTTTTTTCTCCGGGGGGCTCTTGAAATTATTGGGGGGGGGGGGGCGAACTTAAATTTCTGGGGGAGGGGGAGGCGGACACTGTTAAAATATATTTTTTTTCTATATAAATTCCACTTCGTTCGGTGAGTTGCGGTAGACTTTCTTCGTGGGGGGGGGGGGCGGGACAGAGCCCCCGAAGAGATGCCTGGAAGGAACTCTAGGTCAAATCCGAGCACTGCCATCCTACCATCTCTCTAGCACCGCCATCCTACCATCTCTCTAGCACCGCCATCCTACCATCTCTCTAGCACCGCCATCCTACCATCTCTCTAGCACCGCCATCCTACCATCTCTCTAGCACCGCCATCCTACCATCTCTCTAGCACCGCCATCCTACCATCTCTATAGCACTGCCATCCTACCATCTCTATAGCACTACCCCTACCTACCTACCTACCATCTCTCTAGCACCACCACCACCAAATTCTACCATCTCTCTAGCACCACCACCACCACCATCCTACCATCACTAGCACCACACAACGACCCCCTACAACACCAGAGCGCAGTACCCACATCGTATTGTCCCTATGACGTATTGACTAAGATGGTTGTCTTTACTTGGTGGCTCCCAAAGGGAAATAAAGAGAATCTTTCTAGTCTGGTTTTGTACCATGGCGCTAGTCTGCTGTGCGGTACTCATGTAGGACCTTGTATGTGTCTGGTCTATATTGTGGTACTGATTTTAGGCCTAAAGAACATGTACCACGCCAGCCCCTTGTGTCTTGCTGTAGATGTAAAGTCTTATTGTCTGACATAAAACCACCAGTCGGGCTGGGCTTTAAATATTCCTGAGGACACAACTTGTATTTCCGTCACCTTGTTGCGGCCATGCAACCTAAGAGCAAAACTACCCGTTTAACGATAGAGAAAACTTCCTATTTTATCGCGGAAGAAAAACTACCCGTTTAAC